>NW_006922201.1:1043573-1073274 GCF_000298275.1 Orycteropus afer afer
AAATAGAAAGACAATAGAAAAAATCAAGAAGACTAGAAGTCGTTTTTTTGAAAAGATTAGTAAGTTGACAAACCACTGGAAATCTTAATAAAGGAAAAGAGAGAGAGAAGACAAATAACACAAATTAGAAACAAATTGGGTCACATCACAACAGATCCAACTGAAATGAAAACAATAATATCAGGAAAGAATGAACATATCTATCCTGGAAGCAGTGCAGCCAGAATGCTATTTGGAAGCAAAACTTTGTCTCACCTACTGTGGTTATGTTGTCACAAGAGACCTTCCCCTGGAGAATAATATCATGCTTAATAAAGTGGAGGGTCAGCAAAAAAGAGGAAGTCTATCAACAAGATGATACCATGGCTGCAGTGATGGACTGTATATTAAGGATTGTTAGGATGGCGCACAAGGCAGTGTTTTGTTTTGTTACACATAAGATCTCTATGAATCAGAGCCCACTCAACACCCCCTAACAACAACAACAGTTGGTACAATAAGTTATACACTCAATCAACTACTAACTGAAAGATTGGCAATACAAACCCACCCAGAGTTGCCTCAGGAAAAGTGAGTGGCAATCTTCTTCCTAAAGGTCACAATGTTATAAACTCTGTGGACCATATTTCTACTTTGTACAGACAGTGTCATCATGAATTATCATCAATTGGCCAGCAAAGGTTTTATTAGATATATCCCAATTATTAATTGGCCTTATTTTTAGTTTTTCCTTCTACTTTGTCTAGTAGCTCTTCTGTGGGTTATCTAGTTTCTGTTTCATTAAGTTTAATGTCTCTTTTTAAATTATTTTCTATTTAAAATGTATCCAATCTTTATTTTCTGGTTATAGTATAATTAAAACTATAGTATTTGTAATTTATTTTCAATAAAGAACACTTTTTTTTTGCAGTATACTGATTGAAGTTTCTGATTACCAATGCCCTGTCCCTGTTAGGTATCACTCACTACTAAGCAACATTATAATGAGCTCTGAGACAGTCAGAATAATGAACACACAAAGATACGTACTTTCCTATCTCCAGATCCTGTAATATGTTAGGGTACAGGCAAAAGGTGATTAAGGTTTCATATGGATTTAAGATTATTAAAAAAAAATTACCTTAAATCAAGGAGATTATTTTGAGTAATCTGTATAAACCTAATGTAATCACAGACGTTCTTAAAGGGAGGCAAGCAAGGGACAACTATAAAGACGGTAGTGTGTTGGAGATCAAGAAAAAGACCCCCAAAAGAACATGATTGCAAGGCACAAGTTCTAATTGCAGTTAAGAGATGGCAAGGCCTTTCTTGTGGTTGAATGTTTGCTTTAAGAGATTGTAAGGCCTCTCTTACGGTTGAAGACTTGGCTCCAGCTTTGTGTTCCTGGGGCTGAACGTTGCCCCAGCAGAATATTTACTAACCCGTTTCCCTGGAATAACGATTTCCTCAAAGAATAGTATACCTTAGAAACCATTCTTTAGAATCATGTATCTTAACAATCATATTATGTTTTAGAACAATGTATCTTAGTGATTATTTGCTAATCTTTCAAAAGATGTTAACCTAATTAATTATCCAATATATTTGGGCATGGGAAAATACCTTTGGGTACAGAAGATAATAAAACTTTAACTTTTAATTAATAACTTATTAAGGAAATATTTGATTTTACTGTAGAAGAATATTTGACTGAATACTTGATTGTTTTAAAGAAATATCAAGAATAGTGATGTAATCCTATGCTTATGTATAAATAAAGCAGAGCAGATGCATCAGGGGTCACTCTTGCAGAATATGCAGGGCGTCCACCTGGTCCCCATTCCTTTTTAAAAAAGAAAACCATTATTCCTTTCATGTTACTTCATTTCATGACCTGTGCGGTTTTGCTGGATGCAGCAGTAGTGTGAGAAGAACTTGGCCTGACATTGCTGGCTTTGAAGATGGAGAAAGAGGCCCATAAAGCAAGGAATGTGAGTGGCTTCTGGAAGCTGGAAAAATTCAAGGTAGTCTCCATTAGATACTCCAGTAGTAATGCAATCTTGCCAACCCCTTGGCTTCAGTGTAGTGAGACGCATTTCAGAATTTAGGCCTCCATCACTGGAAGAGAATAAATTTGTGTTCTTTAAGCCACTAAGTTCATGTTATTTTATTTTATTTTATTTTTTTACAATAGAAGTAGGATCCAAATACAATCACTTTTGCAGAAAATTTATTCTTAGCCTTAATGAATTATTTAAAGCCATGAATCCCTCAATTTAAATTGTATCTAATAGAGTTCACAAATATTTGAGTATGTGATAGTTAGAGCTGTTTGTCAACTTGGCTGGACCACAATTCTGTGTGGTTTAAGCAGCTGTGCTGTGGGTTGTTCCCAACATGGGATCAGATGTAGATGTTTAAAGCAGCCAATCTGTTGAAAGGGAGTTTCCCTAGGGGTGTGGCCTGCTCCCAGTATATTTATGGACATCCTGGGAAAAGAGACACTCTTCTGTGGATGGAGATTCTGTTGTGTTACCTACTACTGTCCGTGAGAGAACAATCCACCATTTGGACTAGAGATCTTGGATTTGACATTCATTGGAGTCAACAGCCATTAGAACTGCCTCCACCTACAAAAATAGTAAACCAAAAGCAATACCACATCCCTGGATGGGTTGCGGAGATTATTGCTGCCAACAAGGACTTGAAAGATGCAGCAGTGGTAATTCCCACCACATCCTCATTTAATTCGCCTATTTGGCCTGTGCAAAAAAAGAGATGGATCTTGGAGAATGACAGTAGATTATTGTAAACTTAATCAGGTGGTGACTCCAATTGCAGCTGCTGTTCCTGATGTGATTTGCTTGAGCAAATTAGTACATTTCCTGATACTTGGTATGCAGCTATTGATCTGGCCAATGCCTTTTTCTCAATACCAATTTTAAAGGACCATCAGAAGCAATTGGCCTTCAGCTGGCAAGACCAACAACATACTTTCACAATGCTTTCTCAGGGGTATATCAACTCAAGAGCACTATGTCACAATTTAGTCCTTAGGGATCTTGATCAACTTTCCATTGCAGAAAATATCACACTGGTCAATTACATGGATGATATTATGCTGATTGGACTGTGTAAGGAAGAAGTATCAATGACTCTAGATTTATTGGTGAGACATATGCATGCTAGAGGTTGGGAAATTAACCCAACGAAAATCCAGGCACCTTCCACCTCAGTGAAATTTCTAAGGGTCCAAGGGTGTGGGGTATGTTGAGATAGTCTTACTAAAATGAAGAATAAGTTATTGTACCTAGCTTCCCCCACAACTAAAAAAGAGGCACAATGTCTGGTGGGCCTCTTTGGATTTTGGACACAACATATCCCTCATTTGCATCTGTTGCTGCGGCCTATTTATCAAATGACTCGGAAAGCTGCTGGTTTTGAATGGAGCCCAGAATAACAGAAGGATCTGCAACAGGTTCAGGCTGCCATGCAGGATGCTCTGCCACTTGGGCCATATTATCCGGCTGATCCAATGGTGCTTGAAATGTCTGCAGTAGATAGAGATGCTGTTTGGAGCCTTTGCCAGGTGCCTATTACTGAATAGCAATGCAGACCCTTGGGATTTTGGAGCAAAGCCCTGCCTTCCTCTGCAGATAACTATTTTCCTTTTGAGAAATAGCTTTTGGCTTGTTACTGGGCTTTAGTAGAGAATGAATGCCTAACTATGGGTCACCAAGTCACCACGAAGTCTGAGCTGCCTATCATGAACTGGGAGTTATTTGACCCACAGAGTCATAACATTGGACATGAACAGCAGCACTCCATCATTCAATGGAAGTAGTATAACAGAGATTGGGCTCTAGTGGGACCTGAAGGCACAAGTAAGCTGCGTGAGGAAGTGGCCCAAATGCATATGGTCTCCAATCCAGTCACATTACCTTCCCTCTTCCAGTCTCCACCTATGGGTTAATGGGGAGTTCCTTATGATCAGTTGACTGAGGAAGAGAAAACTCGTGTCTGGTTTACAGATGGTTCTGTGGGATATGCAGGTACTACTCACAAGTGGACAGCAGTGGCACTGCAGCCCCTTTCTGGGACTTCCTTGAAGGACAGTGGTGAAGGGAAATTCTCCCAATGGACAGAACTTTGAGCCATGCATATGGCTATTCATTTTGCATGGGATAAGAAATGGCCAGATGTGAGATTGTATACAGATTCATGGGCTGTGGCTAATGGCTTTGTTGGATGATCTGGGACATGGATGGAACACGATTGGAAAATTGGTTATTAGGATGTATTGGGAAAAAGTGTGCAGATAGATCTCTCTGACTGGGCCAAAAGAGTAAAGATATTTGGGTCTCATGTGAATGCCCACCAAACGGTGACATCGGCAGAGAAGGACATTAACAATAAGGTGGATAGTATGACATGTTCAGTGGAAATAGTCATCCTTTTTCCCCAGCTACTCCCCTCATTGTTCAATGGCCTCATGAACAAAGTGGCCATGGTGGCATGGATGGAGGTTATGCATGGGCTCAGCAACATGGACTCCAACTTACCAAGGCTAATTTGGCTACCACTACTACTGAGTGCCCAATCTGACTGCAAAAGGTGCAAACTGACTCTGCAATATGGAACCATTCCTCAGAGTGATCAGCTAGCAATGTGTTGGGAGGTTGATTACATGGGACCACTTCCATCATGGAAAGGACAATGTTTTGTTCTTACTGGAACAGATACTTATTCTGGATATGGATTTGCCTTTCCTGCACACAATATTTCTGCCAAAACTACCATCCATGGACTTACAGAATGCTTTATCCCCCATCATGGTATCCCAAACAGCATTGCTTCAGATCAAGGGACTCACTTCACAACAAATGAAGTGTGCCAAGGGGCCTATGCTCATGGAATTCACTGTTCTTACCATGTCCCCAATCATCTTCAAGCAGCTGACTTGATAAAACCATGGAATGGCCTATTGAAAACACAATTATGGCCCAGCTAGGTGGCAATACCTTGAAGGGTTGGGGCAATGTTCTCCAGGAAGCTGTATATGCTCTAAACCAGCAGCCAGTATACAGTGCTCTTTCTCCAATAGCAAGGATTCATGGGTCCAGGAACCAAGGGGTGGAAATGGGAGTGGTGCCAATCACTGTTACCCCTAGTGACCCACTCAAGTGACTTTTGCTTCCTGTCCCTGCTACCCTATGCTCTGCAGGTCTGGAGATCTTAGTACCAAAGGGAGGAACACTCCCACCTGGAGACACAATACTGATTGCACTGAACTGGAAATTAAGTATGCCACCCAGCCATTTTGGCTTCCTTATGCCCCTGGATCAGCAGACAAAGAAGGGCATTACTGTACTATCTGGTGTGATAGATCCTGATTATCAAGGAGAAATTGGATTGACATTACATATTGGAGGTAAAGAAAAATATATCTGGAATACAGGAGATTCTTTAGGACGTCTCTTAGTACTACCATGCCCTGTGGTTAAAGTCAATTGAAAATCACAACAACCCAATTCTGATATGACTACTAATGGCCCAGACCCTTCAGGAATGAAGGTTTGGGTCACCCTACCAGGAAAAGAACATGACCAGCTGAGGTGCTTGCTAATTGCAAGAGAAATACAGAATGGGAGAAGGAAGAGGTAGTTCTGAATATCAGTTATGACCATGTGACCAGTTGCAGAAACGAGGACTGTAACTGTTATCTTTCTTCTTAGTATATGTGCATCAAATATTTTTGTTTTCTTCTGTTATAAACTGTGAAATGTAAATAAGGGAGGGAGTTTTGGTTGTACGTGTGTTAGCATATTATGTTAGGTGCAAATATGACTTTATAATTGTCCTTATTTAGAGATTATCTGGTAGCATAGTGCCTAAGGCACTGACTGCTAACCAGAAGGCTGGCGGTTCAAACCCACCAGCAACTCCTTGGAAGGAAGGTTGGGCAATCTACTTCCATAGTGATACTGCCTTGGAAATCCAAGGAGGGTTCACTATGAGTCATGTCCGATTAAACAGCAAACAACAGCAACATATGGTTAAGAAGATGTGTACAACTGCCAAGTTGACAAGGGATGGACTGTGATAGTTGGAGTTGTGTGTCAACTTGACTGGACCACAATTCTGTGTCGTTTAAGCAATTATGATATAGGTTGTTCCCATGATGGGATCAGATGTATATGTTTAAAGCAGCCAATCCATTGGAAGGGAGTTTCCCTAGGGGTGTGGCCTGGTTCCAGTATATTTACGGACATCCTGGGAAAAGAGACACTCTTCTATGGATTTGGATTCTGTTGTGCTGCCTACAATTGTCCATGAGAGAAAAATCCACCATTCAGACTAGAGATCTAGGATTTGTCATTCGTTGGAGTCAAAGCCATTAGAACTTCCTCTACCTACAAAAATAGTAAACCAAAAGCAATAGCATATCATTGGAGGGGTTGCAGAGATTATTGCTACCATCAAGGACCTGAAGGATGCAGGGGTAGTGATTCTCACCACATCCTCATTTAATTTGCCTATTTGGCCTGTGCAAAAAACAGATGGATCTTGGAGAATGACAATAGATTATCATAAACTTATTCAGGTGGTGACTCCAATTGCAGTTGCTGTTCATGATGTGGTTTCATTGCTTGAGCAAATTAGTACATTTCCTGATACTCGGTTTGCAGCTATTGATCTGGTCAATCCTTTTTCTCAATACCAATTTTAAAGGACCATCAGAAGCAGTTTGTCTTCAGCTAGCAAGGGCAACAATATACTTTCACAATGCTTCCTCCAGGGTATATAAACTCACCAGAACTATGTCATAATGTAGTCCTTAGGGATCTTGATCACCTTTCCCTTCCACAAGACATCACACTGGTCCATTATATGGATGACATTATGCTGATTGGACTGACTAAGGAAGAAGTATCTATGACTCTAGAATTATTGGTGAGACATATGCATACTAGAAGTTGGGAAATTAACCCAACAAGAATTCAATCATCTTCCATCTCAGTGAACTTTCTAGGGGTCCAATTGTGTGAGGTATGTTTAGATATTCCTACTAAAGTGAAGGATAAGTTATTGTATTTGGATTCCCCCACAGCTAAAAAGGAGGCATAATGTCTGGTGGGCCTCTTTGGATTTTGGAAACAACATATCCCTCATTTGGGTGTGTTGCTGTGGCCTATTTATCAAGTGACTCAGAAAGCTGCTGGTTTTGAGTGGGGCCCAGAACAACAGAGGGCTCTGCAATAGGTTTAGGCTGCCACTTGGACCATATGATCTGGCTGATCCAATGGTGCTTGAAGTGTCTGTAGTAGATAGAGCTGTTGTTTGGAGTCTGTGGAAGGTTTCTGTTATTTAATCACAATGTAGACTTCAGATTTTGGAACAAACCCCCCCCCATCCTCTGCAGATAACTACTCTCTCTTTGAGAAACAGCTTTTGGCTTGTTACTGGGCTTTGGTAGAGACTGAATGCCTAACCATGACCCACCAAGTCAGCATGAGGCTTGAAGTGCCCATCATGAACTGGCTATTGTCTGACTCACAGAGTCATAAAGTTGGACATGCACAGCAGCACTCCATCTTTAAATGGGAGTGGCATATCATAGATTGGGTGCAGGAGGGATCTGAAGGCACAAGTAAGCTGCATGAGGAAGTGGTCCAAATTCATATGGTCTCCACGCCAGTCACATTGCCTTCCCTCTCAGTCGGCACCTATGGCCTCATAGGGAGTCCCTTATGATCAGTTGACTGAGGAAGAGGAAATTTGTGTCTGTTTTTCAGATGGTTCTGTGTGATATGCAGGCACCACTTGAAAGTGAACAGCAGCCGCACTGCAGCCCCTTTCTGAGACTTCCTTGAAAGACATTGGTGAAGGGAAATCCTCCCAATGGGCAGAACTTCAGGCCATGCATATGGCTGTTCACTTTGCATAGAATAAGAAATGGCCAGAAGTTTGATTGGATATGGATTCATGGGCTGTGTCTAATTGCTTGGCTCTATGCTCTGAGACTTGGAAGGAACACGATTGAAAAATTGGTGAAAAGGATGTATGGGAAAGAGGTATGTGAATAGATCTCTCTGACTGGGCCAAAGGAGTAAAGATATCTGTGTCTTAGATGAATGCCCACCAAAAGGTGACCTTGGCAGAGGAGGACTTTAACAATCAGGTGGACACAATGATACTTTCAGTAGAAATCAGTCATCCTTTTTTCCCAGCTACTATTGTCATTGCTCAATGGGGTTGTGAACAAAGTGGCCATGGTGGCAGGGAAGGAGGTTATGCGTGGGCTCAGCAACATGGACTCCCAATTACCAAAGCTAATTTGGCTACCACCACTGCTGAGTGCCCAATCTGCAAGCAGTAGAGACCAGCACTGAGTCCATGATATGAAACCATTCCTTGGGGTGATTAGCCAGCAACATGGTGGCAGGTTGACTACATTGGACCACTTCCATCATGGAAATGACAATGTTTTGTTCTTACTGGAACAGATACTTATTCTGGATATGGATTTGCCTTTTCTGCATGCAATATTTCTGCCAAAACTACCATCCATGGACTTACAGAATGCCTTATCCCCCATCATGGTATTCCAAACAGCATTGCTTCAGATCAAGGGACTCATTTCACAGCAAGTGAAGTGTGGCAATGACCTATGCTCATGGAATTCACTGATCTTACCATGTTCCCCATCATCCTGAAGCAGCTGGTTTTATAGAGCAGTGGAATGGCTTACTGAAAACAATATTACAGCACCAGCTAGGTGACAAAACCTTGAAGGATTGGGGAAATGTTCTCCAGGAGGCTGTATATTCTCTAAACCAGCATCCAATATACAATGCCGTTTCTCCAATAGCAAGGATTCACAAGGGGTGGAAGCGGGAGTTGTACCACTCACTGTTATTCCTAGTGACTCACTCAAAGGATTATTGCTTCCTGTCCCTGCTACCCTATGCTCTGTTGGTCTGGAGATCTTAGTCCCACAGGGAGGAACTCTCCCATCTGGAGACACAATACTAATTGCATTGAACTGAAAATTGGGAATACCACCCGGCCATTTTTGCTTCCTCATGCCTCTGGATCAACAGACAAAGAAGGGCATTACTGTACTATCTGGTGTGATAGAACCTGATTACCAAGGGGGAATTGGATTGACATTACATATTGGAGTTAAAGAAGAATATGTCTGGAATACAGAAGATTCTTCAGGACGTCTTGTAGTACTACCATGCCCTGTGATTAAAGTCAATGGAAAATCACAGCAACCCAATTCTGATATGACTACTAATGGCCCAGACCCTTCAGGAATGAAGGTTTGGATCACCCCACCAGGCAAAGAACCACAACCAGCTGAGGCACTTGCTGAGGGCAAGGAAAATACAGAATGGGTGGTAGAAGAAAGTAGTTATGAATATCAGCTACGACCATGTGACCACTTGCAGAAACAAGGACTGTGATTATTATAGTTCTTCATAGTATAGGTGCATCAAATGTTTTTGTTTCCTTCTGTTATGAGCTGTGAAATGTAAATAAAGTTAATGTATTTTGGTTGTACGCATGTTAGCATATCATGTTAGGTGATAATATGACTTTATAATTGTCTTTACTTAGAGATTATATATGGTTATGAAGATGTGTACAACTGCCAAGTTGACAAAGCATGAACTTTGATAGTTGGAGCTGTGTATTAACTTGGCTGGACCACAATTCTGTGTGGTTTAATCAATTGTGATGTGGGTTCTTCCCATGATGGGATCAGATATATATGTTTTGAGCAGCCAATCCATTGAAAAGGAGTTTCCCTAGGGCTGAGGCCTGCTTTCAGTACATTTATGGACATCCTAGGAAAAGAGACAGTCTTCTGTGGATCGGGATTTTGTTGTGCTGCCTACAACTGTCCATTAGCAAGCAATCCATCATTTGGTCTGGAGATCTTGGATTCATTATTCATTGGAGTCAATAGCCAGTATACAGCCTGCCAACCTTGAGTTTGTCAGTCCCCACAGCTGCATGAGTCAGGAAAGCCTACAGCTTGATGTTTGATCCAAGAACTTGTGTCTTGCCAGCTCTTACAGGTGTATGAGCCATTGTCCTAAGATAAATTTCTCTCTCCCTTTCTCTGTATATAAACTTTACTGGTTTTGCTTCTCTAGGGAACCCAGTCCAACACAGAGTATTAGATGCTTTGATTTAAAAGAAATTGCAGATGTGCACAAAGTCAGGGAATCATTTCCTTCATAGCATGCTTCAATAAAAAGACATGTCTGGTAACAAAATCCAAAAACACAATAATGACCAGAATTACTGGTTGGATGGAGTCTGGTGAAACCCCCAATACTCTGGCCCTGGGATACACTTCAGGTCTGGAATAAAACTCACTCTCAGGGACTGGCTCATAGCCCAATACTAAATAAGAAGTATATGCAGACTGCTCAACTCAGGGTGACACATCCACATACTCTATGGAGATGCATCCCTTGGAGCAATGTAACATGGGGCACCAGAGGGGCAACATTCGCAGGGAGGAAATGTAGGACACACAGGCATACATGACTATGAGTAACATGGGGGCAGGGGGAATTACTGGTCAGGGAGGAGGAGGGCAGGAGACTGGGTTAGGTTGGGGATGGTAAACAGGGAGTGAAACTAAATGTGTACAAAATGTTGAATGTAAAACAAACTCTGCTCTGTAAACTTGCACCTAAAGCACAATTAAAAAAAAGAAAAAAGAGAGAAGAAAAGATGTTTCTCAATAACCAAAAGTAAAGATAGTACGTGTAATCTGAAATACTAATGGCAAAAACAGCTATAAGTACATTAGACTTTTATGGTTCAGTAAACTTGTGTTTATGCAATGGAGAATATATTTGGATACAGATCTTACTGAAGAATAATGTCTCATTTGGGGAGTAAACAAGTATTATATTCATCTAATTTCTTTCATGTACATTCATATATCTTGAAATTAAACCCTTAATCATTATTGTTAGGTAAACAAATCAATAAATGAGGCATTAAATATGTATTCTGTGAAGAGCTTTGAATTTCATAAACATCATTTGTGTGAATAAATTATAGTTAATAACCTGTCAATTATAATCTAAATCACAGTATTCATACCTGGAATCTAGTTTATGTTTGTCACAGTTTAAGTAGGTTATAAAGCATTGCATTTAACTCTCACAAGTTTGAAACAAGACTGCTACCCCTTTTACCAAGACCATCTGGATCAAATTCAAAGAATCTAGGGTCCCAGTATGAGATGATTTAGGAATAAATCTAAATAAAAATACTAAATAACTTAAAATAAAAATTGTTTTAGTGGTATAAAGACAATGCTTCAGGGAAGCACACCATACAGCGGAAGATTATACAGTCATTTAAACTACTATTATGACTTGGGGAAATCTCTCCCCACCAGTACAGTTTTATTCTCGCATGTTTCTCTTTAAATATTTTACTAGATAAGAGGCTTAAAAAAACAGAAGGTAAAACAAAAAGGAAATCCAGGGCCAAGATCATGCAACCATATTGCTTATGACCTCACATTTTTTACAACCACACAATTCTACCTCTTTTTAACTCTCTTTTTACAGGTCAGCATGTCTACAGAGTATTGCCTAAACAGACAGTGATAAATTGAATAATATTGTTATTAGTGTGAAATGGAGTGACAATAATGTAATAAATGAACATCTTAGAAACATTAACCAATTCACTATAGATGGACATGAAGATAAAGATGTGGAATTAAAGCAAATCTCCTCATACATAAGCAATCAATGGTATGTAACAGAAAATTGTCTACTTGGAACTAAATAATGTATAGCATTTTATCACCAATAAAAAATCCAAAAGGATGATGAGTCAAGTAAAAGTTGAGCATGGTTTTCTTTCATTTAGTCTCTGTATAGACTGATATGTCAATTCATGAAGAAGTTCTGTTCTTTCTATTAGTTTTAAAGAAATATAGTCTCCAATATCCAACTAGTATAATTGTAGTCAATCATATACATTATACATTTTTCATTACTATAATCCTTTATTATTCACATAGAATGTTCCTTATACTTCCCACTTAACTTTGAAATAATTGTGTGAAAAATCATGAGGATTTTTTTTTTTTTATATTGAAATAAATACTTATCTACTTGCTCTGCTCACAAATTAGTCATGAAGTACAGTTTTGAATTTACTTGTTATTTCAATTGGTGAAAGTTACATCAATATTATATATATGTTCACAAAATTATAACCAAAATACATTTGCATATATGTATTTTATTGAAATATCTGTTATATACAATATCAGGTAATTTTTAAAAATTTGTAGACTTTATCTTTGAAAGAAGTTTTAGGTTTACTGAAAAACTGAGCTGAAACTGCAGTTGGTGTTGTTGGTAACTATCTTTGAGTGGGCCCTTGATTCATGAGGTTGCCAGAACAAAACTCACCTGGTCCTGGTGCACTGGCTGGGAATAAAATGTAAGTCTCCATATGGAAGGGGAAAATCCTACCACTGAAACACTGCAGTCCAAGAAACTAAACAGTTTCCAAACATCACCTCTCTCTCTGCCCACAGTTTCCCATATTAACCTCTTGTATTCAAGAAATCAAAAGACATACTACATTGGGCAGATCTGTTGCAAAAGACCTCTTTCAAGTGCTGAAAAGCAAAAATATCTCCTTGAAGACTAAGATACCTATGGTAGTTGGAGCTGTGTGTCAACTTGGCTGGACCACAATTCTGTGTGGTTTAAGCAATTGTGATGTGGGTTGTTCCAATGATGGGATCAGATGTATATGTTTTTAGCAGCCAATCCATTGAAAGAGAGTTTCCCTAGGGGTGTAGCCTGGTTCCAGTATATTTATGGACATCCTGGAAAAAGAGACATTCTTCTGTGGATTGGGATTCTGTTGTGCTGCCCACAATTTTCCGTGAGCAAACAATCCACCATTCAGCCTGGAGACCTTGGCTTTGTCATTTATTGGAGTCAACAGCCGGTATACTGCCTGCTAACCTTGAACTTGTCAGCTGCTGAAGCTACATGAGTCAGGAAAGCCTCCAGCTTGATGTTTGATCCAAGAATTTGGGACTTGCCAGCTTCTACAAGTGTGTAAGCCATTTTCCTAAGATAAATTTCTCTTTCTCTGTACGTATATATAAGCTTTACAGATTTTATTTCTCTAGAGAACCCAGTCTAACACAATGCTCCTACCCCAAGCCATGGTATTTTCAGTGGCCTCATATGCATGTGAAAGCTGGACAATTAATAAGGAAGACAGATGATTTGATACTTTTGAGTTGTGGTGTTGGAGAAGAATGGTGAAAGTACCACGTACTGCTGCTAACAAATCTGTCCTGGAGGAAGTGCAGCCAGAATGCTCCTTGGAAGTGAGAATGGTTAAACTTTGCCTCACCTACTTTGGCCATGTGGTCAGAAGGGACCATTCGCTGGAGAAGGAAGTCATGCTTGGTAAAGCGGAGAGTCAATGAAAGAGGAGAAGGCCCTCAACAAGAAGGATTGACACAGTGGCTGCTGCAATAGGCTAAGGTATATAGCAGGGATAATGAAGTTGGCAAAGAACTGGGCAGTGTTTCATTCTGTTGTACATAAGGTTGCTATGAGTCAGAGACAACTTGACAGCACATAACAGCAATAACAATTGATGTGATACATTTGTTATAATTAAGAAACTAATATTAATCCATTATTATTAAGTAAATTCTGTCACTTACATTAAGATTAACAGTGATATTTTTCTATTACTGCCTTTTCAAGAATGTTGTATATTTAGAATCATAAGGATATAGCCTTTTCAGACTGACTTCTTTCAATTAGCAATATGCATTTAAATTTCCTTCATGTCTTTACAGTTCATTTACTTTTATTGCTTAATAATATTACCTTGTATGGATGCACCATAATTTATTTATTGATCCACCCATTTGAGAATATCTTGATTGCTTCTAATTTTAAGAATAAAGGTGCTATAAATATTTATGTGCAGGTTTTTATGTAAACATAAGTTTTCAACTCATTTGAGTAAGTACCTAGGTGTGCAATTGCTGGATCATATGGTAAGCTCATGTTTTGCATTATAAGAACTGCAAGACTCTCTTCCCAAGTGATATATCATGTGCATTCCTATGAAATATGAATGAGATTTCCTGTCACTTCATATTCTTGCCATCTTTTAGTTTTGTAATTGTTTTAAAATTTAGCTATCATAATAGGTTTGCACTGGTATGTCATGGTTGTTTTAATTTGGAATTTTCTAGTGATATATGTCGTTGAACATCTTTTCATATGCTTGTTTTCCATGTGTATATCTTCTTTAATGATGTATCTATTCTTGCTCTTGCCTACTTTTATTTGGAAAATTTTCATTTTTTTTATTGATGAATTTTCAGTATATTTGGACTCGCATCTTTTATCAGATATCTGTTTGTTAATATGGTAGTTCTTCCACACCATGACTTGCTGTTTCAATCACTTAATAATGTTCCAATAATAAAAGCATGGTAATAAATGATGAAATTTAACTCTATGTTGCTGTTGTTGTTAGGTGCCCTCGAGTCAGACTCCAGTCATAGAGACCCCTCCTTGGGTTTCCGAGGCAGTAACACTATGGAAGTAGATTGTCCAACCTTCCTTCTGAGGAGTTCCTGGTGAGTTTGAACTGCCAGCTTTCTGGTTAGCAGGCAATTGCCTTAGGCATTATGCTACTAGGGCTCAATAATACTCCACAAAGGTAAAAATAACTCATGCAACTTAGGTGGTATATAAGCTCAATGTGAGCACAGGACAAATTGGGAGTAGTGTGGTACAGATGATTAAAATTACCAGATTTAAAACAGTGAAGAGATTGTGATGGTTGAAGCTCTTGGATTAACATTGAGAGCCCTTGAGTATGAGACTTTTTAAGTAAAATCAATTGTATGCCTTCATAAAGGGCCTTTGAAAATAAAGGTCCTATGATATATGATCACAGAAAGTGAACAAATATTTAAAAGCATTAGCGCCTCAACAATATGTACACTCAAATTTGAAAGGTGAAGCTCACAAGTATCACAATGAACCTGGTAGTACAAACTTTTCTCTTTGGTATGTCCACTCACTTAGTGACTTGTGAATAATGTTTATTCAAATCACTTCCTTATCACACACAGAAGCCAGTAACCAGACCAATATTCTAAGGTCAAAAATTTGCTGAAAATTAATATTTTCAACACGATATAAACAAAATATAAACAAGAGCCATGAATAATGGAATCTTTAAGCATCAATAATCCATGTAATTTTTGATTCCAGATGGAGATGAAAACAAATCAATGTCAATGTTAAGTAAGGGAAGAGAGAAATCCAGGTTGTAGTAATATATTTTATTTTGTTCATTTAATATATTTTATTTTGTTTTGGATTCATTAAGTACTTTCCAATTTATTTATTTATGTTTTATTGGTCATTTTTCTTCTAAGAGATCTTAGAGTTAAAAATCAAAATCACATGCAGATGTCTATTATCATTATGTGATCATAATATGAGTAAGGTAGTTACACTTTCTTTCCTGTTCTCATTACTATTGGAAAATTGTGGTGGATATTTCAACTGATTTACAATACAGGTGTTTTGTATCACCATAAAATGTTATATATTACATTCATTTCAAGACTCACTGTCAGTTTGTTATACTGAATGGCTTGTGTGTTGCTGTGATGCTGGAAGTTATGCCACCAGTATTTAAATAACTGCAAGGTCACTCATAGTGGACATGTTTCAGTGGAGCTTCCAAACTAAGAAAAACGAGGATGAAGGATATGGCCATTCTCTGCTCTAAAAGAATGACAACTAAGATCCTTATGAAGGAATTGTCAGATTTAGTGCTCTGAAATGATCCCTTCAGTTTGGAATGTACTCAAAATACATGTAGGAAAAGCTGCCTCCTCCAAAGAAGACGTTCTTCCTAACAGATGGAGAAAAGTTTTTGGGACCTTCATTTGCTGATGTGACATGACTCAAAATGAGAAGAATGTTTCAAACATCCATTGATAATCAGAATATGAAAAGTATGAATTATGAAGCTAGGAAAATTAGAAATAGAAAAAATTAAATGGAATGCATAAATATCAATATCCTAGGCACTAGTGAGCTGATGAGCAAAATAGTATGGGTCATTTTGAATCAGACAATCATATGGTTTCATATAGCCCAATATGCCTGGAAAGACAAGTTTAAGAGGAAAGACATCACATCCATTGTGGAAAAGAACATTTCAAGATCTATCTTGCAATACAATGTTGGTCGTGATAGGCTATTTTCCATACACCTAAAAGGAAGCCCGAGTTAATACCACTATTATTCAAATGTGTTCACTAAGAGCTAAAGCAGTCTGAAATTGCTTAAACATGCAATCAAGCATTGACAATTACTAGTGATTGGAAAGGAGCTCTGGTGTTATAGTACCTAAGGCATTTGACTGCTAAGCAGAAGGCTGGTGGTTCAAACCCACCAGCCACTCCTCAGAAGGAAGATGGGGAAATGTACTTCTGTAATGATACTGTCTCAGAAACCCAAGGAGGGTTCACTATGAGTCAGATTTGATTTGATGGCAGTGAGGTTTTGTTTTTTTTTTTTTTTTTTTGTATTTGAAAATTGGAAAGAAATAAGAAGTATCAATAGTTGGAAAACATGACATTGGTGACAGAAGTGACTTAGAGATGACATGATGTAATTTTGCAAGACCAATAAACTTATTCATTGAATATACCTTTTTTTTTCAACAATGTAAACAAAAGCTATACATGTGGACCTCACTAGATGGCATAAAATAGAATAAAATGGATCACACCTGTGGGAAAAGATGATGGAGAAACTCAATATCATCAGTCAGAAAAAGGCCAGGAGCTGAACATGGAACAAATAATTAATTGTTCATATGCAAGTTTAAGTTAAAGATGAAGAATATTAAGTCCATGAGAGCCAAAATATTACCTTAAGTGTATCCCACCTGAATTTAGAGACCACCCTAAAAACAGGTTTGATGCATCAAACACCAATGACAGTAGACAAATTGAGTTATGGGACAAAATCAAGGACATTATGCATGAAGAAAGGAAAAGGTCATTGAAGACACAGGAGAGAAAGAAAAGAAGAAAATGCATTTCAGAAAAGATTCTGCAACATCCTCTTAATGGAGACTAGCTAAAGTATATGGGAAAATGATGACCTAAAGGTGCTGAACAGAAGATTTCAAAGAGTGGCTCAAGAAGACAAAGTAAAGTATTATAATGAAATGTGAAAATATCTGAGGTTAGAAAATCAAAAGGAAAGAATATACTCTGCATTTCTTAAGCTGAAATAACTGAAGAAAAAAGTCAAACCTAAGTTGCAACACTGAAGGATTCTATGGACAAAATATTGAATTACCCAAGAAGCATCAAAAGAAAATGGAAGAATATACAGTCATTGTACCAAAAATAGATCCATATTCATTCAGAAAGCAATGTTATCAATTACCAATAGTATTGAAGGGAGAAGTCCTAGCTGCACTGAAGGCATTAACAAAAAACAAGGTTTCAGTAATTGACAGCATATCAGTCTAGATGTTTCAACACATGGATGCAATGCTGGAAAAGCTCACTCATCTATGCCAAGAAATTTGGAAGACAGATACCAGGCCAATAAAGTGGAAGAGATACATATTAGTGCACATTCCAAAGAAAAGTGATACAAAAGAAAGTGAAAATTATCTAACAATATCATTAAGATCACACACAAGTAAAATTTTCCTAAAACAATACAAAAATGGTGGCAGCAGTACATTGACAGGGAGCTGTGAGAAATTCAGGTCAGATTCACAAGGGGACATGGAATGAAGAATATCATTGCTGTTGTCACATGGATCTTGGTTGAAAGCAAAGAATACCAGAAAGATGTTTAACTGTGTTTTATTGACTACACAAAAGCATTTTATTGTGCGGATCATAAATTATGGATAATATTATGAAGAATCGGAAATTCAGAACACTTAATTGTGCTCATGAGGAGCCTGTACAAAGACCAAAAGATAGTCATGATAACAGAACAAGGGGATATGTTGTTGTTGTTGTTGCTGTGTGCCGTCGAGTCGGCCCCGACTCATAGCGACCCCTCCTTGGGTTTCCCAGGCAGTATCACTACGGAAGTAGGATTGCCCAACCTTCCTTCCGAGGAGTGGCTGGTGGATTTGAACCGCCAGCCTTCTGGTTAGCAGTCAAGTGCTTTAGCCACTATGCTACCAGAGATCCTAGGGGATATAGCATAGTTTAAAATAAAAAAGGGTGTGTGTCAGTGTTGTATCCTTTCACCATACTTATTCAAAAGATATGCTAGGCAAATAATATGAGAAACAAAAGTATATGAAGAAGACTATGGCATGAGGATTGGAGGAAGACTCATTAACAACCTGTGATATGCATATGACAAAACCTTGCTTACTTAGAGCAAAGAGGGCTTAAAGCACTTACTGATGAAGATCAAAAACTACAATATTCACTATGAATTACACTTCAACATAAAGAAAACTAAAATTCTCACAACTGGACCAATAAACAACATCATGATAACTACAGAAAAGAGTGAAGTGGTGAAGGATTACATTTTACTTTGATCCACAATCAATGCCCATGGAAGCAGCATTCAAGAAATCAAATGATGTATTGCACTGGTGGGTTCTGTTCCAAAGACCTCTTTGGAGTGTTAAAGAGCAAAGATGTTATTTGTAAGACTTAAGTGTGTCTGACCCAAACCATGTTATTTTAATCATCTCGTTTGCATGTTAAAGCTGAACAATGAATAAAAAAGACTGAAGAAAAATTGAAGCATTTGTATCATGGTTTTGGTGAAGAATATTGCACATACCACAGACTGCCAGGGGAGCTCTGGTAGCATAGTGCCTAAAGCATTTGACTGCTAACCAGAAGGCTGGTGGTTCAAACCCACCAGTCACTCCTCAGGAGGAAGGTTGGACAATCTACTTCCATATTGATACTTCCTCAGAAACCCAAGGAGGGGCCACTATGAGTTGGGTCTGACTGCCTCGGAAACTGAAGGAGGGGTCATTATGAGTCAGGTCTGACTTGACGGCACATAACAACAACATGCATTGCCAGAAGAATGAATGATTCTCTCTTGGAAGACGTACAGGCAGAATGCTTCTAAGAAGCCAGAATGGAAAGACTTCATCTCTTGTACTTTGGCCATTTTATCAGGAAAGCCCATTCCCTGTAGAGAGATACCATGCTCGATAAAGTAAGGGATCAACAAAAAAGGAGAAGACCCTCAACAAGATGGATAGACACAGTGGTTGCAGCAAAGGGCTCAAACATAGCAACAATTTTGAGGATGGTGCCAGAGTGGTCAGTGTTTTGTTATGATACTCAGGGTTGCTATGAGTCAGAACTAATTTGATGGCACATAAGAATAAAACAAACAAACTCACTGCCATCAAGTCTAATCTGACTCATAGAGACTTCCATTGGGTTTCCAAGGTTGTAAATCTTTATGGAAGCAGACTGCCTCATCTTCTGCAAAGCAGCTGGTGGGTTCCAACCACAGGCCTTTTGATTCACAGCCAAATTGCTTAATCACTACACCACCAGAACTGCTTACTTAATAACAATAACAATATTCTATTCATTGTTCCACTGTTAAAAAAAAAAAAAAATTGGTAGAGAGGCATGGGATTGTAATTAGAGTAAAATGTCTGTAAAGTTTATTGGATTGTTAAAAGAACAGTTTCCCCTAACACAAACCTATTGGTCTCTGCCTGTTCAAAACAAAGGGAAGAAAATCAAAAATGCATGGAAATTGTCCAAAGGACTAATGGACCACCATCCACAACCTTGAGAACTAAATGGTGCCTGGCTACAACTGTGTTGAAAGGAATCAAAACAGGATGGTCCTGGGTAGAATTGGAGAGAAATATGAGACAAAACTCAAAATAATGAAAAAAGAACCAGCTTCATTGCCTGATAGATACTTGGTAGAACCCCTGAAACTATGGTTCTTACTCACCCTTCAAATTTGAAATTGAACTCACCTCTGTCCTCAACTTTTAGCCAAAGAATAGACAGGCCTATAAGGTGAACAATAATACCAGGGAGTTGCACACTACTTAGAACAATCAACCAAATGAGTTCAGAAGGGATAAAGCTCAGAGAGCAGGAAGGGACAGGAATAAAGGATGATTAGAAACAGTAAACACAAGGAAGAAGTGGAAAGAATGCTGTTATACTCTGAGGGATTACAATGAATGTCTTGAACAAAATATATATGAATAGCTGAATGGAAAACCAATTTTGTCTGCAAACTTTCACCCAAATCACAAAAAAAGTAAAAAACTCTCTAACTAAACCAGTAAGTAAGGAGCTCTGTTGGTTCAGTGCCTAAGGCATTGGCTGCAAACTAGGAGGTTGGTGGTTCAAACCCACCAGCTGCTCCATAGAAGGAAGATGAGGCAATCTACTTCAGTACAGTTTCACCACCTTGGAGATGCAATGGGGTCACTATGAGTCAGAATCAACTCAATGATAGTGGGTCTGGTTGTTTGGTCTTAGCTGCATCAGTGCTTCCTCTATCTATAACCTAAATGCACAATATAGAAACTGGATATATTGACATACAAGAATGAGTAGACAAGGCCCTAGAGTTTTCATTATTGATGGATGTTTTGGATTGAATGTTATGTCCCCCAAATAAGTGTTGAATTCCTTCCCCTGTGCATGTGTTTGGAAATAAGTTTTTTTTTTTTTTGGTTATGTTTATGAGGTCATACAAGAAGTGGGTTCTAAGTTCTAAGTTCTAAGTCATACAAGGTCATACAAGAAGTGGGTTCTAAGTTTAATGACTTCTGAATTATTAAAAGGGTAGAATTGACACAGACACTCAAACAGGAAGAAGACAGATGTCATTGGCCAGGGAATGAAAGGGATTGCTGGCAGATACCAAGGACTAAGAGAGAGGCCACAGAAGGAATCAGAATTAGACTTTTAGCTTCTGGAATTGTGAGAAACTACATTTCTGTTTTATAGGGCCACCCACTTCTGGTATTTGTGTTTTAAAGACATTAAGACAATTGGGAACATATGCAGATCTGATCAAAACTAATACCTTTTCAGATGCTATGATGTGGAAGTACATTTCTTCAAGAAGTGCCATCAGTCCAACTTACTCCCCACATTGTAAAACTTTTAAAATTATGAAAGTTGCACAAAATCTAGTTTCTAGATACAGTGATGCAAACAAGTATTGAATTATATTTTTGATGGTTGTTTACTTCATATTAAAAGGTAAATATCCATGAACAGATGAATGGATAAACAAAATGTTGTACATACATACAATGGAATATTACTCTGCCACAAAAAGAAATTCAATCTTAATACTTTCTACAACATGGATGAACCTTGAAAACATTAAGGTGAGTGAAATAATTCAGTTACAAAGGGACAAATATTTTATTAAAACTAAAAAACAAACCCTCTGCCATCGAGTCAATTCTGACTCATAGCAATGACCACTGGATTTCTAAGGCAGTAAATCTTTATGGAAGTAGACTGCTCCATCTTCTTTCAGCAGAGTGGCTGGTGAGTTTGAACCACCAACCTTCTGGTTAGTAGCCAAATACTTCAGGTGTTGCACCACCAGATCTCCTTAAATATTAATATAAATTAATATTATTAATTAATATTAATAATAAATATTATATTAGCCCACTTACATGAAATATTTAAAATAGGCCAATGGTACAGACGAAAGTTTGTTAGTGGTTACCAAGGTGGGGAAGGGGAGAAGAGGGAACTATTACTTAGGAGGCATTGAACGTCTGATAAGGGTGGTATAAAAATTTGGAAAAAGATAGTGGTGATGATTGAACAACATGATAAACATAATTAACGTCACTGAACTGTATACGTAAAAAGAGGCTGAAATATTTTGATATATATAAAATCTATGTATACAACATTAAAAACTTCTTACACATTTGATTGGATGTATTATCAGTCTTCACTTGTTTTTAAAACCATTGCTTGGTGTTTTCAGCAGTCACTGAAAACAAATAATTGTGGTGTTTCTTTTTTTGCTTAATCACATTTTCTTTCAATTTTATTCAATAATAAATTATATACTTGTGATTAATTCAGTCCTTTAAATAAGATAATCATATGTAATTTTAGCATTCTTTAGACAAAACATATACTGACATTGGCTACTGAGATAGTTTGAATTGTGGCTTTCTACTCTTTATAGAGCATGTTCTTTGACTTTGGATTTGGCCACGAGACTTGCTGTGTGTAACAGCATGCACTATTCAATGACAGTGTTTCTGTTCTGAGTTTAAGTCTTAGAAAGTTTTGAGGTTTTTTTTTTTTTTTTTTTTAATGTATTCTCTTGTGCTGCTACCTGCCAGAAAAGTATGCCCTGTCTAGTCCACAGATAAAAGAATAGGATACACATAGTGAGGAGAGTAGAACTCACAGGGCTGCCATGTGGAGAAGAAACATGCATTTGAACCTACCCTGGAGCAGATGCCTCCCAGCTGATTTCATGCACAAAATGAATAGATCTTTCAAGATGTGCCTAGGCCTGGTCAGTGAACCCTAAGCTTACCCTCTGTTGAATGAACAATGATAAATTATTATTTAATTGACTGATTTTTGTGGTATTTTTATATGAAATCTTATTTATTTATTGTCAATAGAACAACTTTCTTTTTAATGTATTTTTCTAGTATTTCTTCTGTTCTCTTTTCCCTAAAATTGTGACAGGAAATTAAATAATCAAGTTACTAAGTGGGCCATGATTAGTCTACCAAAAAAAAAAAAAAATTCAATGCCTTTGACTCAGTCCTGACTCATAGCGAATAGAGACCCATCATTGGGTTTCCCAGGAAGTGTCACTGTGGAAGTAGATTGCCCAGTCTTCCTTCTGAGGGGTGGCTGGTGGGTTTGAACTGCCATCCTTCTAGTTAGCAGTCAAATGCCTTAGGCATGACACCACCAAAATGCTTATAATTAATATATTGTGAGGAAATCACAGTTATTTCTCAAGGTTGAGAGAATAATCTGCAGGTCATCTATGAACTTTTAGGTTCAACTTACCCCAGATGGTCACAAGGGTAATATTTGAGAATTTTAGTATATATTGCTGAATGCTAACCTGTTTTGTTGTTGTTGTTGTTGTTGTTGTTTGTTTTTTAAGCCTGGTCACTGAAAACATTTTTGTCTTTTTCATTGTTTTTTAATGAAGGTATAAATATTTGGTTTCATCTCAAATTCATGCTCTACAAAGCCATCTTAACCCCAGGCTTGAAATTTTATTTTCCCTTAAATTCCACGTAACACATATTAGTACCTTTACTTGCCTGGGTCTATGTTCTATCTGGAAAAATTTCCTTAATCCTGCTCACTACTTTCAGGACATTCCAACTGTAGAGGAGTAGACAGGCTAAACAATGAGGTATGTCTATGCAGGGGGGAGTGTGCCCATGACCATGTATAGTGCTGGCAGACAAAGTTTCTACAATCTTATTGGTGTGTATATTCTATAAGAGTGTCCAGGTATATAGTAGAGCTGACAAGGGATAAGGTTGTAGACACAGCCAGCTACCAGGAGGGAGCTAGCAATTGGACATGTGGGCTTAGGACCATGGTCACATGGGACATCAAGTTCATTGGCATAACATACTACACAAAAACATTGTTCCATATCCTACTTTGGTGAGTAGCAATTGGGATCTTAAAAGCTTGCAAGTGGCATCTAGATGCTCATCATCCAGAGCAGAGAACAATGACAAAAACCAAAGATGCAAGGAAAAAATTGGTCTAAACAACTGGTACACTATGTGATCCTCAGCCTATATGACTGAGATCAGAAGAACTAGATGGTGCTCAGCTACCATTGTCAACCAGTCAGAGGGCTATCTATGTAGGAGATCCTGGAGAGAGTGGGAGAACATGTGGAACAAAACTCAAAACCATAAAAAAAAAAGGGGGGGAGGAGAAGATCAGGTTTGCTGGTGTGACAGAGCCTGATGAAACTCCTGAGACTATGGTCCTTAGTTTGTCCTTCAGGTCTGGAATTGAGCCCACTCCCATGGCATCCAGCCAAACAAAAGACAGGCATATGAGCTGAACATTTACATTAGGTACATACACTCCCTATAGAAATCAATCATGGGAGAATAGAAGGGCTATGTATGCACAGGGAGATAGCTCAGGAGGGAGGAGTGCATGGGAGGGAAGGATACAGGGAAGAGGTAACTATGGGGAAGAAGTGGGAAGACAGCTGTTGCATTATGGAAATTTCAGTCAATTTGCGATGAGACAAAGTGTATGTGAACTGCTGTATGGAAAATGAATTTGCTCTGTAAACTTTCACCCATATACCAATAAATATATATAAATATGGGATCAAATTGATAATAGACTAACACAAACAAACAAAAAAGAACATTCCAACTGGTCAACACTGCACTTATTGTTACCAATAAACTTCTTATTTACCTATGGGTAAAGATGTTATTGAGTCACTTACAAAAAGCTTTAGGGGAAATATCTAAATGGCAACTTCTGGTGAGATAGAGGAATAGGCAGACAAGCAACACAGACCCTCTTCAACAAAGAAAAGAAAAACCAATTGACAGAAATACAGAAGATAATCTTGGAGTTCTGAGCTTTGACAAGAACTATACAGAAGTGGATTAGGCACCAACTACTGGAAAAACCTGAATGAAAACAGTGAGTACAGAGATGGTTGGAGCTGCGGACTGTCAGCTACTCTGATGGGACCAACAGTCTGAATATTTCCAAGTGGTGCTGGGGCCTGTGAATTGACCTAAAGATCAGCCCTGGTCACCAAGGCCTGCAGGGACGACTGTGCTAGTGGTCTATGACTAGGAAGGGAAACAGCAAAGAGGGACACAACCTACGCTGTTGACTTTCCACTGTCTGGAGGGCACAGCAATTTTGATTGTTTACACGCAGCAGCCATTTTGGATATTTAAAGTGAGCAAGGGTGCAGCTATTTTGAATGTGTATAAGCAGCAGCCATTTTGGATATTTAAAGTGACCAAGACTGCAGCCATTTTGAATCTTTACAAGTGGCAACCCTTTTGGATTTTAAAATGATAGCATTCTCATTCAGATTCCAGGAAACTAAAAATAGGCTCTGTTTGCCAAGGTCAGCAGGGACATATGAGAGGCTGATAATAGGAAAGGAGACAGGTGATGAGTGTATAAGTGCTGTCAACTAGTGAATAGAGGAGCACAGCACAGTACTCTGCCTGTACAGATAACAAACAAACAAACAAAATTTTTGGGGGGGCAAGTCACTCCAACATACAATCACCAATTAAAAATAAACACAAAAACATCACAATGCCTTGGAGAAAACAGAGCATCAGTCCACACAAAGAAGCAAGATAAAGCAAGAGAAATAAGGGACCAGGATACAGAACCAAAACACATCCCTGAGGAAGACATAGCATTAGAATTCCCTGATAAGGAATTCAAAAGAATTATAATTAGGTATCATCAACAAATTGAGAGACAGATCAAGGAAAACACTGACAAAATTGAGGAAAACACAGAGAAAACCCTAGAACAATTTTGAAAGACAATACAAGAACAAAATGACAAAAAAATGAAAAATCAGAAATGATACAAAATCTGCACACAGAAATCCAGAAGATTAATGCTAAATTTTCAGAAATAGATAAGACATTGAATGGACAAAGGAGCAGAATTAAATCAATGAAAGAAAGAATTAGGGAGATGGAAGGCATATATCTGAACACTTCTTTGGAAAGGGATGAATCAGAAAAACGATCAAAACAAAATGAACAAAGACTAAGGTTCATGTGAGATACCATCAAAAGGAATAATGTACATGTAATCTGAATTCCAGAACAAGGAGAGACAAACAAAACCACAGAGAAAATTGTCTAAGATTTGTTGGAGGATAATTTTCCTGCTATGATGAAAGATGAGAATATATCCATTCAGAAATTCCAATGAACCCCAACAGGATAGACTACAAAAGAAAATCACCCACACATATCATCATCAAACTCACCAAAAAAAAAGACAAAGAAAGAATCATGAGAGCAGCATGGAAAAAACAAAAAGGGGCAACCAATAAGACTAAGCTGATTTCTTTGCAGAAACCATGCAGGCAAGAAGACCATGGGATGGTATATATAAAACCCTGAAAGATAAAAATTTCCAAACAAGAATTATATACCCAGCAAAATTGTCCCTCAAATATGGTGGTGAAATTAGGACATTTCCAGATAAGCAGAAATTAAGGGAATTTGTTAAAACTAGACCAAACTTAGATGCTAAAGGGAGCCCTTTGGACAGAGAAGAAACAACAACAAATAACAACTGATCATTAACACACATGATGAAATAACCCAGAAACCAACCCAGCTATGGAAGTATCCAAAGTAAATAAGCCTACAAGATTGTTAACAGGAAACCAGAGACATCAATTGACAAATGAGGACAACTACAAACCAAAAAGAGGGAAAAAACTGTGTCATTACAGATCTTCTAGATGGTAGGGAAGTCAAGACAAATATAAGAAAGAACAGACTTTGGGAAGAAAACTATAAATCACAGGTTAACCTCAAAGAAAAATGATAAACCTTCACATCAAAATGAAAAAAAGGACCAGAAAAATATTCAACCAATACTAAAACAACAGCAATGACAGAAGTGATAACATGATTCACAAAAAAACAGGCAAGCTCAGCATAGAAAATTACATGGTACGAAGAAATCAACACTACGAAAAAGCACATAACAAAAACGACAGCAACAAATTCATAATTGCCTATAATTACATATAATTACACAAAGACTTATCTTTATGATTTATAGAAAAATCTAACACCTCAGCACCAAAGGAATTAACAATCCAATTGAAAAATGGGCAGAATACATGAATGGATATTTCACCAAGGAGGATATTCAGGTGGCCAGCTAATACATGAAGAGATGCTCACAATCATTGGCCATCGGAGAGATGCAAATCAAAACAATGAGATACCATCTCACCCAGCACTGACAGCAAGGTTCAACAAGACAGAAAATAACACATGCTGGTAGGGATGTGGAGAGATTGGGACCTTCATACACTGCTGATGGGACTGTCAAATGATACAACACTGTGGAAAGCAAGATGGCAATTCCTTAGAAAGTTGGAATTGGACATACCATTTGACCCAGCAATCCTATTACTAGTTATATATCCTAGAGAGGGGAGAGCCAGGGCAGGAACAGATATATGCACACTTATGTTCATCTCAGCATTATTTACAATACCAAAAAGATAGAAATAATCTATGTGCCCATCAGCGGAAGAGTGGATGACCAAACTATGGTACATAGACATAATGGAATACTATGCATCACTAAAGAATTATGTAGAGTCTGCAAAACACCGTACAATATGGATGAACTTGGACAACATTATGCTGAGTGAAATAAGTCAAGCACAGAAGGACAGATATAGTATTAGTTCGTTGTTGTGGAGGGTCAAGGAAAGGTTTATAGAAAACTTTAGGTTTACAAAGAAGTTTTGCCTGCTTGGGGCATGAGTGAAACTTTCTTTGTTGCTTGCCAGGGGTGGGAGGGGAGGAGAGGGAGCACTTCAAATAATAATAAAAAAAAAAAATATATTGACCCATGTTACTTTAATTTTGTATATTTCACTGTACATAAATTATATTTCAGTAAAATGCATTTAAGAAAAAGCTATAGGGATGAATTTTCACTGGCAGCTCCATATATTCTTGCTTTGTCATTACTGTGCTATGGCAAACATTTGTGAGCTTTCTGGCTGCAACTACTAGTCTAATGCATAACCAAAGTCTAAATGATTCCCAATGATTCAGATTTATGTTTCCTTACCATTACAGTAGCTGTGCATGGGAAACCAAGCACTCACCTGATTCGGACAGAGAGTCTTTATCTAAATGACAAGAGAAACCAAATAAATTAAGGTAGTAAAATAATCAATGATAGCACAAACATAATGACATTAATTTTTAAGTAATTAAATTTAAGTAATTGATTTCTAATTAATTAATTAATTAATTAAATGCATATAATTTTTGAGCTCTACTAAGGTAAGATGCCAAAGACAAACTTAGATATAAAACAGGTATCAAACTGGTTGCACCAACCAAACCAGATTTTATCTAATTACTCTGCAGAGGAAGCAAGACTGTATGATGTTCTACTGCATACAACTGTCATTGCTACTGATTAGAATAACTAGATTTAGACAAGATGCTGAAAGAGTCAACTTAAAATAATAAAGTTATAATGACATTTCTATTTTAGAAGGAATCTAAAAGATATAAACAGAAAACTCACTTTACAGTTGTTAGGCCATCATGAATCTTTTCAAAGGTTTTCTTTTCCAACAAAAATGGAAAACAAAGAGGGCGAGTATAAGAAAGAATATATGTATACAATGTAATTTAAAATGTACCGGTGACATTATAGTGAAATGTGGAAAGACCTGGAGTTAGAAAACCAAATGAGAAGAACATGATCAGCATTTTTCAAGCTGAAGGAACTGAAGAAAAAATTCAAGCCTTGAGTTGCAATATTGAAAGATTCTATGGGCAATATATTGAATGATGCAGGAAATATCAAAAGAAGATGAAAGGAATACATAGAGTCACTGTTCCAAAAAGAATTTGTTGATGGTCATCCATTTTAGGAGATGACATATGATCAGCAACCAATGATATTGAAAGAAGAAGTCAAAGCTGCACTGAGGGAACTGGTAAAAACAACAACAACAACAAAAAAAAAAACAATGAGGCTCCAGGAATTGATGGGATACCCATTGAGATGTTTCAACAAACAGATGCTGCTCTGGAGGCACTCACTCATCTATGTCAAGAAATTGGAAGACAGCTACCTGGCCAACTGACTGGAAAAGATCCATATTTGTACACATTCCAAAGACAGGTGATCCCTCAGAATGTAGAAATTATTGAAAAATATCATTAACAGCAAGTAAAATCTTGCTGAAGATAATTGAAAATTGGTTACAGCAGTATATTGACTAAGAACTTCCAGAAATGCAAGCTGAATTCAGAAGAGGACATGGAATGAGGGATATCATAGCTGATGTCAGAAGGATCTTGGCTCAAAGAATACCAGAAAGATGTTTACTTGTGTGTTATTGACTACGTAAAAACATTTGATTGTGTGAATCATAACAAATTATGGATAAAAATGAGAAGAATGGTAATTCCAGAACACTAAATTGTGCTCATGAGGAACTTTTACATAGACCAGGAGGCTGTTGTTCAAACAGAACAAGGGGACACCACGTGGTTTAAAATCAGGAAGGGAGTGCGTCAGGGTTGTATCCTTTCACCATACTTAGTCAATCTGTATGCTAAGCAAATAATCTGAGAAGATGGACTGTATGAATACGAACGTGGCATCAGGATTGGAGGAAGGCTCAGTAACAACTTCCAATATGCAGACAGCACAATTTTGCTTGCTGAAAGTGAGGATGACTTGCAGCACTTGCTAATGAAGATTGGAGACTACAGTGTGCAGTATGGATTACACCTCAACATAAGGAAAACAAAAATTCTCACAACTGGTCCAAAAGCAGTATCATGATAA
>NW_006922201.1:1073599-1082379 GCF_000298275.1 Orycteropus afer afer
TTTTTTTTAATTTTCAATTGCCTCATATGCATGTGAGAGCTGGACAATGAATAAGAAAGAGTGAAGAAGAATAGATGCTTTTGAGTTGTGTGTTGATGAAAAATATTGAAAGTACCATGGGCACCCGAAAGAACTAGCAAATCTGTCCTGGAAGAAGTGCAGACAAAAGGGTCCTTGGAAGCAAGAATGGCCAAACTTTGTCTCACCTTCTTTGGTCGTGTTGTCAGAAGGGGCCATTCTCTGGAGAAGGATATCATGCTTTGTAAAGTAGAGGGTCAACAAAAGAGCGAAGGCCCTCAACAAAATGGATTGACCTGGTTGCTGCAGCAATGGGCTTAGCTAAGGGCTGTTTTTTGTTCTTCTGTACATAAGGTTGCTATGAGTCGGAGATGACTTGATGGTGCATAACAGCAAAAGAACATGGAGTTAGTGCTGTCGTTCCTTTGTGTTTTTCTTTTTTTCTTTTATTTTGGTTTTGATGGTTTCTTTCTACTGAATATTTTTTGTGTGCTGAGTTAATTTTATCATTTTGTTTTCTTTTCCTTTTCTTCATTTTTGTTGATTTTGTGCTTACTAAGTTCTTGTGATTTTCTTCTTTTTGTTAGAAGTCTTACTGATTTTCTTTGTGGTCATCTTATTATAAATTGTTCCTATGTGTGGAATTATCTATATTGATATCCAGTTTTTATCATCTTTTGGAAGTTTTATAATTATAGCATTTATTCCATATGGTTGCTTTGTAGTTCTTATCATTTACAGATAGACATTTCTGGTTCTCTGTTGCCCATTTTTTAATCATATTTTAGTTTTGAGAGTTCTTTTTCTGGGTTAATTTCTGGATTGTGTTGTCATGTGTCTTAATCTTAGTTGATTATTTTCCATTTTTTCATTCTTTGTCCGAAGGATATTCTTTAGCATTTTTTGTAAGGTTGGTCTGGTTTTATAAATCTCCTTGATTTCTGTTTGTCTGGGAATGTCCTAATTTCACCATCGTATTTGAGGAACAGTTTTGCTGGATATATAACTCTTGGTTGGAAAATTTTTCTTTCAAAGTTTTGTCTTCTTTTCTATATAGTTTCTGCTGAGAAATAATAGCTTAGTCTTAGCTTGCTTGCTCAGCTTATCTTGCTAATTGTAGGAAACATTTCATTTTTCCTAAGTTTTTCTCAAGAGTATTTCTTTATTTTTGATTTTGAAGTTTGATTATGATATGTCTTGGTCACTTTCTTTTGGTGTCTATCCTATATGAAGTTCACTGAGCTTCTTGAATCATTATGTTTTCATTTTTCATAATATTGGATAATATTAGGGAAGTTTTCCACTATCAAGCCTTCAACAATTTTCTCTGTGGGTGTTTTTTTTTTTTTTTCCTTCCCCTCCCCTTAATCTAGAATTCCAGTCAAATATAGGTTATTTATCTTGTTACCATCCCATATAAAACTTAGGTTTTCTTTCTTCTTTTTTCTGATTTTACTTCATACAAGCTGTTGTCAAGAGATTAGGTAGTTTGATTCCACTCTTTTGTCCTTCCATTGTGTCATCTATCTTTCTAAGTTAGTGTTAATCTTCTGGATTTCTAATTGCTGTTTATGTATGATATCTAATTGTGTATTTATTTTGCCACTTTGCTTTTGCATTGTTTTCCTGAATTTTTCAAGGAATTCTGTCTTTTCCTTGCTTTGGTTTATGGTTTCCTTGAGTGCTTGGAAGGAGATATGTATATATGTATGTGTGTGTGTGTGTGTATATATATAGTATGTGTGTGTATATGTGTGTGTGTGTGTGTGTATACTCACTGCCATCGAGTCAATTCTGACTCATAGTGAACCCTATTGGATTTCCAAGGAGGTAAATCTTTACAGAAGTAGATTTATCAGTCTCCCTTCCACAGAGTGGCTGGTGGGTTTGAACTGCCAACCTTCCAGTTAGCAGTTAGCACTATGCCACCAGAGCTCTCCCTCTCTCTCTCTCTCTCTCTCTCTCTATATATATATATATATACACACACACACACACACACACATATGTGTGTGTATATATATATGTGTGTGTATACACACACATATATGCACACATATACATACATGTGTGTGTGTATGAATGTGTCTCTGTGTGTATATATCCATATATATCTATATCTATATATCTGTATCTATATCTATATCTATATCTTTTGAATTCCTTATCAGGTGGTTCTACTATCTTTTTCTCCACATGGAAGTTTCCTAGTTCTTTATTTTGGTCACTTGCTTTCACTATCTTTTCCTTATTTCTTTGCCTGAACTTCTGTTGTCTGTTGATTGAGACATTTTGAAATTTTTGTCTTCATTTGTGGCTTATATGTGGATTTGTTTCACCACAGTTTTGAATTGGTCTATTTATTTATTTATTTATTTAGTTAGTTAGTTGGTTAGTTATTTATTTTGTAGAATTTATTGCATTTCCAGAACTTAGGACAAACCACTGGTGATCAATATATATACAACTTAATGTTTTCCTACAAAATCAACTTAAAATGTTTTTTATTCATACATGATGGAAAATATAAGTTTTTTTTCTGTTTTTCTGTAAATTTGGGATGTGTCACATTTATGTGTTAGCAGATATGTTGTGTGTGTCATTCAGGGGTCCAATCAGGAGAAAGAAACCACATAGTATTTTGAACAGGGAAAGTTAAAGACAAAGAATTATTATGAGAGGCCAGGTATACGGAAGGACTGGCTAGTAAGAAGTGAAGACAGCCCTAAGCAACAAAGGAACAACAGAAAAAGCAACAGTCACTAACCCCTAGGCTGAGATACTGTGGCCAGATATGTTGGTCCTGCAGGGCTCACTAAACTTCAGTAATAGTAATTAGGTTGTTGTTGTTGTTGTTAGTGCTTTGTTTGAAATTGTTTTGATAATTTCAGATGGGTTGGACAAATGTGTTTCTTTGGTTGTTGGTGTGACAGTACTTGAGTGCTCTTCACCTGTTTCTAGGTTATTGGAATAACTCATGGGTATGTAGGTACAGGTCTCTGTATATCAGGAGATGAGCAGGTCTTATCTACCATCTGCCATTGATCCAGTGGTGCAGGATCTGTTTGTGGTGTTCACTCACAAGTTGAGGTTATTGGTTCAGTAAATATCACCGATTAGTGGTGAATTAATTTCATTCTTCCAGTTGATAAGACAATGGGGGAAGGGTGCAGGAGAGGAAAAGAAGAAGGGAAAATAAACAATAGAAAAAATGGGTGGATGGATGAGAAGAAATATTGGTAAAAATAAAAAGGGAAATGAAGAAATGAACAAATAAAAAGAAGAAAATTGGCAAAAAGAAAGGGGAAAAAAGAATCCTGAAAGCAGCAGAGGGGGGAAAAAGGTTACCTACAAAGGGAAACCAATAAAACTAAACTTGGATTTCTTGGCAGAAATCATGCAGGAGAGGAGGCAATGGGATTGTATATATAAAACCCTGAAGGAAAAAAAATTCCAACCATGAATTATATACCCAGCAAATGTGTCTCTCCAATATGGTGGTGGAATCAGGACATTTCCAGATATGCAGAAATGAAGAGAAATAGTTAAATCCAGACCAATCTTATAAGAGATGGTAAAAGGAGACCTTTGGACAGAGAACCAACAACAGCTAACAACAACCTACCATTAACACAAATTATGACATAACACAGAACTCAACCCAGTTATGGAAGTATCCAAAGTAAATGAAGCTTACAATATTGTAAACAGGGAACTAGTGACATCAATTGGTAAATGAGGACAACTACAAACCAAAAAGAGAGAAAAAATAGGGTAGTTACAGAACTTTGAAATGGTGAGGAAGTCAAGACAATTGTAAGATAGAATGGACTCTTATAAAGTTGGGAAGAAAATTATAAATTACAGAGCAACATCATCAAAATTAAAAGAGGACAAGCAAAAACACTTGTTGTTGTTAGGTGCCAACGAGTCATCTCCAACTCACAGCAACCTTATGTACAACAGAGCGAAACACTGCCTGGTACTATGCCAGCCTTATGATCCTTGCTATACCTGAGCCCCTTGTTGCAGTCACTATGTCAATTCACCATGTTGAGGGCCTTCCATGTTTTCTTTTACCTTCCACTTGACCAAGCATGATATCCTTCTCCAAAGAACGGTCCCTTCTGATAACATGACCAAAGTAGGTGAGATGAAGACTGTCCATTCTCAATTCAAAGGAGTATTCCTGCTGCACTTCTTCCAGGACAGACTTGTTAGTTCTTTTAGCAGTCTATGGTACTTTCATTCTTTGCCAACACCACAACTCAAAAGCATTAATTCTTCTTTGGTCTTCCTAATTCATTGTCCAGCTCTCACATGCGTATGACTGAATGAAAATAACATGGCTTGGGTTAGGTGTACCTTAGTCTTCAAGGAGACATCTTTGCTCTTCAGCACTTTAAAGAGGTGTTTTGCAGCATATGTGCCCAGTGCAATATGTCATCTGATGTCTTGACAACTGCTTCCATTGGTATTGATTGTAGGATATGAAAGGAGGGCTATCACTGTTGATATAAAATGGATTTTGGCTGAAAGAGAATACAAGAAAAATGTGTAACTATGGTTTATTGATTATGCAATGGTACTGGACTGTGTTGATCAACAAATTATGGATAACGTTGCAAAGGATGGGAATTCCAGAACACTTAATTGTGCTCCTGGGAAACCTTAATTGTGCTCATGGAACTACAAACAGTAGTCATTTCAACAGGAAAACAGAAAATTTAGTGGTTCAAATCAGGAGAGGTGGGCACCAGGGTTTTATCCTTTCACCATACTTATTCAATCTGTATGATGATGAAATACTCTAAGAAGTTGGATTATATGAAGAATGTCAGAGGACGACTCACTAACAATATGTGATATGTAGATGAAATAAATTCCTTGTGAAAGTGAAGGGAACTTAAGGCACTTATTGATGAAGACTCAGCCTTCAGTAATTATTAGACCACAGTATAAATAAAACAAAAATCCTTACAACTGGACCATTAAGGAACATCATGACAAATGAAGAAAAGATGGAAGTTGCCAACAGTTTCCTTTCACTTGAATCCACAATCAACTCCCTGGAAGTGGCAGTGAAGAAATCAACAAATGCATTGGGCAAATCTACTGCAAAAAATATCTCTTTTAAGCATTGAACAGCAAAGATGTAACTTTGAGGACTAAGATGTGTCTGACACAATCCCTGGTATTTTCAGTCACCTCATTTGCATGCAAAAGCTGTACAATAAATAAGGAAGACCAAAGAACAATTGATGTCTTTGAACTATGATGTTGGTACAAAATATTGAATATTGCGTAGACTACCAGAATGAATGAATCTGTCTTGGAAGAAGTACAGCCAGAATGAACCTTTGAAGTGAGGATGGCAAGGTATTTTCCTATGTACTTTGGACATGTTATAAGGAGGGACCACTCTGACATCACGCTTAGTAAAATAAAGCATCAGCAAAAACAAGGATGACCCTCAATGAGTTGGGTTGAAACAGTGGTTGCAACAATGGGCTCAAACATACCATTGAGAAAAACCAGAACCAAGCACTGTTTTGTTCTCTTAAATAATTTTATTCTGAGTTGCAACTGACTCTACAGCACCCAATAACAATGTACCCACACTTCATCTTCTACACCTATTCTTTTTATTCTTCCTGACCATGAACAGATTAAGGTATGTGAGGACCCTCAACATTGATAATATGAGTGCCCCTCCTCTGCATAGTCAAGCATTCTTTGGGGATAGTGAGTTAATTATATACATGTATACTACTCCTCAGAAAGAAGACTGGGCAATCTGCCTCTGTAGTGATACCACCTCTGAAACTTAAGGAGGAGTTACTATGAGTTGGATCCAACTCGACAGCAGTGAGTTTACACGTGTGTGTGTGTGTGTGTGTGTGTGTCTTAGTTATCCATGACATATTAAAAAAAAAAAAAAAGATAAATCAATTTTTTATAAGAAATTCAGTCTGAAAGGAAATGGAAAAAAAATACATTTATATAATTTTCATTCTCTAAATATTTATTTAATTTCTTTCTGCAAGGAATTGTTCAATTTCCTTACATGGAGATATGTAAATATTCTGTCTGATAGTTGAAGCTGTGTGTCAACTTGGCTGGACCACAATTCTGTGTGGTTTGAACTGTTGTGGAGTTGTTCCCAGGATGGGATCAGATGACTATATTTTGAGTGGCCAATCTGTTGAAAGGGAGTTTCCCTAGGGGTGTGGCCTGCTTCCAGTATATCCAAGGACATCCGGGAAGAGAGACATTCTTCTGTGGATCAGGATTCTGTTGTGCTGCCTACAATTGTCCATCAGTGAACAGTCCACCATTTGGCCTGGAATCTTGGATTTGTTATTCGTTGGAGTCAACAGCCAGTGTACTGCCTGCCAGCCTTGAGCTCCTCAGCCCCTGTGGTTGCAAAAGTTTGGAAAAGCCTCAACTTGACATGGAAAAGCCTCCAGCTTGACTTTTGATCCAGGAACTTTGGACTTGTCAGCTTCTATAAGTGTGTGAGCCATTTTCCTAAGATAAATTTCTCTATAAATATACATATACATATAAGCTTTACTGATTTTTGTTTCTCTAGAGAACCCAGTCTAACACATTCTGATAAAATGTAAATGCAGTGTTCTTATAAATGTTCTTTCTTGGAAGAGGAAAGTAGAAACACACTCATTGTTGAAAACATAAATGCATTTTACATGATAGATATTAATTTTTTTTCTCTTAATGTGCCTAATACCACATTTGTTAATATACAGAGAGAAATATCAAGTACTGTGCCCCAACTAACAGACAGTAAAAAAGGAAACTCCCTTGATACATGAATTAAAAATTTTCATGTTGGATAAATATTAATATTTCTAATATTCCTGGACTTTAGTTATGCTAGTATTTTATTAAATTTCTATCTATGTTAGTATTATACTGAATGTATGTTAGATTGTTCCTTTTAGGGCAAATATATATTTTAAAGTTAAAAATAATATTGTTTCCAAAATTTAAGACATAACTCTCTATGTCAATAATACACAGTTAAAAAACAACTTGACTGAAATTTTTGCAAGGGTCGACTTAATTGTGTTCTCATTTGTTATTTACTCAAGAAATGTGCAAGAGCATACCCTTGTGTTTGTGTCACACCAAAGAACATTGCTGACCCTCCTGACTAGATTTGCTGGAACAGCAGATGTGAATGCACAAGACAATTGTCTCAAAATGGATCAGAAACCTGTTATTTATTAATATAACCCCTCCTTGCTCAGTAACTGCTCATACTGGATCCAGTTGCACTTTGGGTGAATCTAGCAAGAAATAAACTCAACAAACAACACCCACATCTTTTTTAGAAATAAATAATGTACTCCCCAAGACTCACAGAGATAATAAGGAGGTTCAATTACATGGGAGGAGATTGCAGGAGATGGATATCAATACAGGTGTTGAAGTGCTAGGGATCTCATAGCTTAAACAAACTTGTATGTAGGCACCCTGTGACCCGTGCAAGCTTATTTCCAGCTAGCACATTCTCATACACTTGTGCTGGTATTAGTCTCCTTTGTGTTCTGCCAGTTCCCATCCATTATGGCACGTGCTTTTCCTTGCATTCTGTGTTTAAGAGCAAAGATTTCATTTTGAAGACTAAGGTGTACCTTACTCAAGCCATGATATTTTCAATAACATCACATATATGTGAGAGCTGGACAATGAATGAGTAAGGCAGGTCACAGACTAGTTGATGCATTTGAATTGTGGTATTAGTGAAGAATATTGAATGTAGCACAGCTTGCTAGAACAATGAACAAATCTGTCTTGGAAGAAGTAAAGCCAGAATGTTCCTTAGAAACGAGAGTGGGCAAACTTCAGCTTTCATACTTTGGTCATGTTGTCAGAAAAAATTGGTCCCTACAGAAGGATATCATGCTGGGAAAAGGAGAGAGTCAGCAAAAAAGGGAAAAACCCTTAACAACGTGAATTGACACAGTGGCTGCAAGATGTGCACAAGCATAGCAACCATTGTGTGGATGGCACAGGACTTGGCAGTGTTTCACTCTGTTGTACCTAGGGTTGGTAGAGCCGAAACTGAATTGGTGGCACCTAACAACAACAACCATCTGTCTACAGCATTTGTGAGTCTTTGCTTTGGACAGCAGGTGCCCGTGTTTTGTTGATGCCCTCATCATGTGCTTACCTTGTTTATTGTGCAACCCTTCCCTGTTCATGACATTTTTTTCCTTGTTTCTATTTATATACTATTACTACAATTATTATTAGGATAAAATATATAGACATGTGAAATATTAATACCTATTGGATAATGTAAGGAACATTGGTGGTGTAGTGAGTAAGGTTTGGCTGCTAACCAGAAGGTTCAAATTAACCAGCTGTTCCATAGGAGGAAGATGAGGCAATCTACTTCCATAAATATTTACAGGCTTGGAAACAAAATGGGGATCCCTATGAACTGGAATTCATTCAATGGCAGGGAGTTTGGTTTTTGGAGAATGAATAATGTGTTCTTAATTTTTAAAGAAGGGGAAATTACTTTTTTTAATTTCTCTTAAAAATCATTTTGAAAGTGTTAACTATATTTTCTCATGTTAAAGAGAAAGTTGGCTATTAAAATTCTGGAGACAGTATCAATGTTGAGGTTCAAAGTACCAGCAAGCCCCTTGTATCTAACCACTATCTGTTCAATTCCATAATGAATTTCATCTGATATCTCATATATATATATATATATATATATATAT
>NW_006922201.1:1082479-1104567 GCF_000298275.1 Orycteropus afer afer
AAAGAGAATCTTAAGTCTCAGGGGAGTTCTGCCACCCCTAAGTCTCACATAGGTCCATCAGTCCATCAGAAATATATATATATATATATATAATACATGCAAATGATTGGGTGGAGCCTCAGAAACCCAGGTGAGGTGAGGGAACCAGGCCATGCCCCACAAGCAGAGAGGCAGGAAGGCAGGGAGAGGACAAAAAGGCACAGGGAACTAGAATAGATTGAGGAGTCAGCTGCAGGGATCCAGGTAAGGGTGGTTGGAGAGGTCCAACACTTAATAAAGACAAACTTGTCTGTCAGTTGGTCCTACTGTGGTGACATGTTGCTGTGAATCTTGAGGCTGTGCCACTGGTGTTTCAAATCCAGTGGGTGCACATGGTGCACAGCTATCAGCCTGGCTTGCAGACTGAGACAGACTAGGAAGAAGGAGGAGGCCATCCATCTCAAAGTATTGGCCAGAGAAAACCTTATGTATAGCAGAGAAACACTGTCTGATACACTACTGTGCAACTTTAGAATAGTCTGGAAACATTGTCCAATATCGAGGAGGAAGATGAGTCACTTAGCTTAGAAAGCTCTCAAAGTAGGACAAGAGCTACATAATCAGGGTAAAATAAGCCTTACTCATATAGATAAGGTAAAGCTTTTGAGACCTCCCTTTGATCACGTGGCACCACTCAAATTGAGGAGAAACAGCGACAAACATGCATTAATGATCAGAACATGGAATGTATGAAGTATGAATCTAGGAAAATTGGAAGTTGTCAAAAATGAAATAGAACACATAAAGATTGATATCCTGGGCATTAGCGAGCTGAAATGGACTGGTTTAGTTCATTTTGAATCAGACAACCATATGATTTACTATGACAGGAATGACAGCTTAAAGAGGAATGACATGGCATTCATCATCACAAAGGATGTTTCAAGATCTGTCCTGAAGTACAATGCTGTCAGTGATAGAATAATATCCATATGCCTACAAGGAAAATCTGTTAATACAAGCATTATTCAAATTTATGCACCAACCACCAAAGCCAAAGATGAGGAAATTGAAGATTTTTATCAACTCTTGCAATCTGAAACTGACTGAACATGCAATCAGAATGTGTTAATTATCACTGGTAACTGAAATGCAAAAGTTGGAAACAAAGAGGAATCATTGGTAGTTGGAAAATTTGGCCTTGATGACAGAAATAATGCTGGAACTCACATGGTAGAATTTTGCAGGACCAACAACTTGCTCATTGCAAACACACTTTTTTAACAATACAAATGGTGGCTGTACACATGGACTTTACCAGATGGAACACACAGGAATCAGATTGTCTATATCTGTGGCAAGAGGCCATGGAGAAGCTCAATATCTTCAGGCAAAACCAGGCCAGGAGCTGATTATGGAACAGACCATCAACTGCTCATATGCAAGTCCAACTTGAAGTTAAAGACAATTAAAACAAGTACATGAGAGCCAAAATATGATCTAGAATATATCAATCCTGAATTTAGAGACCATCTAAAGAATAGCTTTGATGCATTGAACACCAATGACTGAAAACCAGAATTGTGGGATGACATCAAGAACATCATTCATGAAGAAAGCAAGAGGTCACTAAAAAGACAACAAAAGAAGAGAAGACCAAAATGGATTACAGAAGAGACTCTGAAACTTGCCCTTGAGCAGAGAGTAGGTAAAGCAAATGGAAGAAATGACAAAATAAAAGAATTGAAATGAAGATTTCAAAGAGCAGCTCAAGAAGACAAAGCCGATGACTATAATGAAATGTGCAAAGACCTGGAGTTAGAAAACCAAAAGGGAAGAACACACTTGGCATTTCTTAAGGTGAAAGAATTGAAGAAAAAAAATTCAGCCTCAAGTTGCAATATTGAAAGATTCTAAGGGCAAAATATTGAATGATGCAAGGAACACCAAAAGAAGATGGAAGGAATACATAGAGTCACTGTACCAAAAAGAACTGGTCGATCTTCATCCATTTCAAAAGGTGGCATATGATCTAGAACCAATGGTACTGAAGGAAGAACTCGAAGCTGCAATGAAGGAATTGGCAAAGAACAAGACTCAGGGAATTGACAGAATACCCATTGAGATATTTCAACAAATGGATTCAACACTGGAGACCACACTGGATCCATTCACTCTGTTATGCCAAGAGATTTGGAAGACAGCTACCTGGCCAACTGACTGGAAGAGATCCATATTCATACCCATTCCAAAGAAAGGTGATCCCACAGAATATGGAAATTATCGAACAATATAATTAACATCACATACAAGCAAGATCTTACTGGAAATAATTCAAAAATAATTGCAGCAGTATATTGGTAGAGAAAGAACTTCCATAGGTGCAAGTTGGATTCAGAAGAGGACGTGGAACAAGGGATATCATAGCTGTTGTCAGATGGATCTTGGCTCAAGGCAAAGAATACCAGAAAGATGTTTCCTTGTACTTTATTGACTATGCAAAGGTATTTGATTGCGTGGATCATGACAAATTATGGATAACACTGAGAAGAATGGGAATTCCCAAACACTTGATTGTACTCATGAGGAACGTTTTCTTGACCAGGAGGCTGTCGTTTGAATGGAACAAGGGGAAACTGCATGGTTTAAAATCAGGAAAGGAGTGTGTCAGGGTTGTATCTTTTCCCTATACTTATTCAATCTATATGCTGAGCAAATAATCCAAGAAGCTGGACTATATGAAGAAAAACGTGGCATCAGGATTGGAGGAAGAATCATTAACAACCTGTGATACACTGATGATACAACTTTGCTTGCTGAAAGTGAGGATGACTTGAGGCACTTACTAATGAAGATTGAGGAACACAGTCTGCAGTATGGACAAAAATCCTCACAACTGGACCAATGAGCAGCATCATGATAAATGGATAAAAGATTGAGGTTGTCAAAGAATTCACATTACTTAGCTCTACAATCGAGGCCAATGGAAGCAGCAGTCAGGACATTAGATAACGTGTAGCATTGGGTAGGTCAGCTGCAAAGGAACTCTTTCAAGTGCTGAGGAGCAAGGGTGTATCCTTGAGGACTAAGATGCACCTGACACAGGCCATGATATTTCCAATTGCCTTGTATGTATGTAAACATGGACAATGAATAAGGAAGACCAAAGAAGAGCTGATGCTTTTGAGTTGTGGTGCTGGCAAAAACTGCTGAACGTACCATGGACTGCCAAAAGAACCAAAAGATCTGTCCTAGAGGAAGTGCGGTGGAGATACTCCTTGGAAGTGAGGATGGCCAGACTTTGTCTCACCTACTTTGGTCATGTTGTCAGAGGGGACCATTCCCTGGAGAATGATGTCATGTTTGGTAAGGTAGAGGGTCCAAGAAAGAGGGGAAGGCCTTGGACAAGATGGATTGACATGGTGGCTGTCACAATGCACTCAAGTATAGCAAGGATCATGGAGCTGGCATAGGATCTGACAGTGTTTTGTTCTGTTGTGGGTGGGGTCGCTATGAGTTGGAAAAGACACGGTGGCACCTAACAACGACAACAACGAATGATTAGGCATAAGATAATGAAGGTGTTAATACATTTGCTTTTAGCAAACAGAACTTAGCCCAGTATGATGAATAATTTATGGGTAAATGGAGGAATATGAAATATTAAACCACATGTGCAATTATTGCCTCCATTTTCAGGCCATAAAAAATGAAATAACAGCTCTAACCGTGTATAGAATAGGGCTTTAAACACAGAAAATCTAAAGCCACTGAGTGATAACTTGTTCTGTCATATTTAGCTTCTGTATATATTATTTTCATTTTCATTAATACTTTTATTGCCTATTTATCACTACAATCAAACTAAAAGTTTATCTAAAAATAGAGGAATTTCACAATGGAATGATCAAGGCAGGAAATGTAGTGTGTTATAGTTAAGAACATCTGTAAATACCTGAAAAAGAAATTTACTTTTGTTGTCAAGACTTAATTAACAGACAAGATAGAGTTTAAAACAAACAAACAAACAAAAAACATTCATCTAGTGGTGAAGATTTTACAAACATTGGCTTTAATCAATGAATCTGGCTTGGTTTGGAATAGAAGTCAGACTATGCTATGATTTGTAGACAGCGTTTTTAAATTAGTTTAATAAGTAATGATACTTTATTAATACTGTCCTTTCTCCTATCAGACTAATATATATATATTTTTAAATGAGCACTTTAAATCTCAATATGAAGTTAGTTTACTACTTTTAGATGGAACCAGATGAAGACTTGTGGAACAGATGGAGGGCGCAACCTGTGTGCAGCCTTATGGAGATTGATCTGTCATCAAATCTCTACAAATCACATTTTACCACTTCATGTGGTATATACCTGTGGCTGCTTGATAATGTACTTTGCTACTTTTACAAGAGAGTCTGTAGCCCTGTAAATGCCTATTTTTCTGTCTTTAATAAGTGCCTTAAAACGGCAACAAAATAAAAGTGCTGAAGCATCATAGAGAGATAATGTTCATAGGGGTACATAAGATGCTTTAACAAGACCTCTTTCTGACAAAATTTCTAGGTTTCATATTCTAGCCCCATCTTTCTTAGGAGTAAAAATGGGAGTTTGTCATGAAAGATCCATTTTCTCAGTTTCTCATGGTTACAAATATACCTGTTCTAAATAACTCTGATGATAGAGTGAAGAAATTTTGTTTTAAGTATTTCTTCTCTTGTGCCCTGTATTTTGCCTAAAACAGGAGTTGGTTTTTTGATGACTAATTCCCTAAAGAGCTATTTGTGCATAGGGTGACATTTATAATATTTGATAAGTATACTGTTTCAGCATATTTATTTTATAGTTGAATACTTGAAAGACTCCACCTATGCCTGGCTATATTTTTATTTCATGGACAATCTGAATTTTGAATGCTAACTATTATAACAATGCATATTTTATATTATTCATTGAGTCTTGCAAATTTAAATAATGGGTCTCTTAATGTATTTTAGCTCAGTAGAACTGTGTGATTATTCACTAACTATGGGGAGTAAAATATTGGAACAATGTATAAAAAATAGGTTCATATTTTCTATGTAATTCTTCCAGTAATCAAATTAAATAATGAACAACTGTGTATTTCTATAATGCAAATAAGATTAGGAAATTTTAAGAAATTTAATTCATGTTTCCAAAATTTGAAGCACCTTAAAAAACACTTTAAATGTAATTTGTATTAAAAACCCCATAGGCTTAAATTTAAAATAAATATTGTAAGATTATTAATAGTTCAGTGTCAAATGAATAATTAAAATAAATTTGATATAAGTTTGGATAAGTGAGAGGTCATTGAGACTTGCAGTTTCTCATATCTGTTAGTTTCTGCCCTCAACATGTATGCTTTATTTTTGTTCCCCTTATTTAGAGACATTCTCTTGATTCTGATTGCATGTGTCTTAACTTGGTTGCCCACAAATGTCAGCCATAACCTGATTGTTCCTTGACTGCAAGATTTCCCAACTAACTAACAAAATTTTTCTTTAACTAAATTCACAGCTCACAAGAAATAGAATCTTACTTGTCCAACTTGACTGGGGAACTAGGATGGCCTTTTCATACTTCTCTTTCAGAGTGAGACATTTAAAAAAATACAGTAATCAGCAAAGAAGAAATAATACTTATCTCTAACAAAATATTGAAATTTGGTAGGATTTTTTAGATTAGTGAAGTCAATATAGATTCTTACAGCTAATTATCCCACTGCCATCGAGTTGATTCTGGCTCATAGTGACTCCACTGGGTTCTAAGGTGGTAAATCTTTGTGGGAGTAGATTGTCCCATCTTCCTTCCTCAGAGTGGCTGGTGGGTTTGAACTGACAACTTCTGGTTAGGAGTCAAATACCTTAGGCACTGCACCACCAGTCAAGGGTATAATCTTGTTCACCTACGCATATCTTCTTGCCTGTCTACTTATGTATCTACCATAGACTAGTGTTTGTTATTACTAATAATGCAATAAATGCAAAGCAACACACTACCAAGGAGTAGGATCTGACTCATAGTGACCCCTCCTTGAGTTTCTGAGGCAGTAATCCAATAGTCTGCATATAATATTTACCTTTGTTGTCTTTACTTCTTGTGCACATCTCTGAAGGACAAATATTATATGAGTTCATTAAAAAGGCAAGGAAAGGTTTACACAGGGAAGGAAATTTAATTTTTTGGTTAGCAGGGCTGGGAGGGAAGAGGATGGGAAGGAAAAGTAGATGGATAGTTAAGAGACAGGTTTTATATGGGTAACGGTAAAATCAATGTAACAGAAGCATGTGACTAGCACAATACCACTAAGGAAATGAAAATATAAAAAGGTGCACAAGTTCAGACAATAAATGCAAATACTATTGCATACACAATACTGAATAATCAGTAATAGCAAACACTAATCTACAGGTAGATACATAGATAGACAGGCGAGAAGATTAGGTACGGATAGGTGAATGGGAATATACCCACAAGCATACATTAGTTTTGCAGACAATATTCCTACATATATATTTCTATGTTCAGTAAAAACATCCATGTGAAATTTAAACCTAACAGTAGGCAAAGTTAGGATAACTTCTTAGCCACAACTAAGCACTTTGAGGGCATGAATCATGGGCCTGCAACCTGGGCACCATGGTTACAGGGGACATCAAGTTCAACTGGCACAACATAATATCCAAAAATATTGTTCTACATCTTACTTCAGTAAGTAGCAACTGGGGTTTTAAAAGTTTGCAAGTGACCATCTCGGATGAAACTATTGGTCTCTCCTCTTTTGGAGCAAAGAGGAATGAAGAAAATCAAAGCTACATAGAAACAGTTAGTTGGAGGGACTAATGGACCATGAGAACCTCAGCCTGTAAACGCCTGAGACCAGAACTGGATGCTGCCCGGTTCCCAATGGCAACACTCAGAAAGGGATCAAAATCAGAGATCCTGGAGAGATTGTGAGAAAAACGTAGAGCAACACTGAAAATCACAAAAAAGACTGGGCTTACTGGTCTGACAGAGACTGGTAAAATACTTGAGACTATGACCCTGAATCATCTTTGGGCCTGGAGTTGAGCTTAATCCTGCCTCTTGGTTCTTGGCCAGACAGGGGGCAGGGCTGTAAGAGGAACACCTACATCAGAGAGATGCACTCCTTGGAACAATCAACCATAGAAGATCAGAGGGCAAGCATTTGCACAGGGATAAAGGTAGGAAGACAGGGTGGACATGGGGAGGGGTTAGCAAGGAGAGGAAGTGGGAGGAGAGCTGTTACATTGCAGGGAATATAATCAGTGCCACAAAATAAAATAAGTATGTACTGTTGAATGCAAAATGAATCTATTTTGTGTAACTTCACCCAAATCAAAAAACTTAAAAAAAAAAAGTATTGACTAACATTTAACTATTACTTTATTATGTAGTTCAGCAATTAGTACAATGATAAAACTCTGAAGACATTTGAAGAAGTTAAACTCAGATTTTATCTTCTTCATTAGATTATAATTTTTGCATGAGGACAGGTAAATAAATACATACACAAAACAATAAATATCACTTATTACTTTCTCTGTTGACTTACTAATAAGCAATTTAAATAGTTATTGAAATGTGTAACATCTGATTCATAAAGGAAATTGTATTCATGCCTCTCAATGTGGGCTCAATACAGCAGTTACCAGATTTCAAATTCTATGACAAAAAGAAAAGAAAAGCAATATTTTTTTTCTTTATATATATATATATATATATATATATATATATATATATATATATATATATATATATATATATATATATGTATATATACTGTACATGTGTGTTATGTTTATCTTTAAATGAACTTAATAATATAGATGGTTTAGGTTTTGGCACTGCTCAATATCAAATCATAGTTTAGCACTTTGCACTTGTTAATTCTGTTTATCATGAATAATAAATTTATACAAGTGAACACCTAAGAAATATTTTTATATAACTTTTAGTAAGGAAGCCACAAAGAGAAACACAGTCTCACTTGTATATTCAAAAATTGTTTTTTACAGTTTTGCTTTGCAGGGCAGAAGTGCTAACACTTAATGCTCTTCATTTTTGTTTATCTGGGTATATCTTTATCTTGCCATCACTTTGTAGAGTAGTTTTATTAGATATACAATTTTTTGAGTTTTTTTTTTCTTTTTTTTTTTTGACATTTTGAATATGTCAGTTCACTGTTTTCTGTCCTTCACTGTTTCTGATGAAAAGTCAGTAATTAATCCTGTTGTTATTCCACTGTGAGAGGTGAACCATATTTCTCTACCTGCTTTAAGAATTTCCTCTTTATGTTTATCTTTAAGCAGTTTGACTATAGTAGGTTCAGGTGTATCTTTTTTACTTGTCCTATATTGGATTAAAGGGAAGCCAATTTCTAAAATTTTCAGCAATTAATTGTTTCCATTTTCTTTTTTGTCATTTCTCTCTCTCCATTTGTCCTAGTACTCTCATTATACATATGTTGGTAAGATTGGTGCTGTCCTACTTGTCTTAAATGCTCTATTAGGTTTCATTCCATCTTTAGCAATTTGTTCTTCAGAGTGGAATGGTTTATTAATCTGTTTTCAAGTTCATTGTTCATCTGTTATTTTAGATCTACTATTGAATGCATCTTATGAGTTTTTTATGTCAGTTATCGTACATTTAAATTCTTGAATTTGCGTCTTTTATAGTTTATATTTCTCTATTGAAATTTCTTATTTCAGAAATAATTGGCATCATATTTTTCTGTGTTTCTTTACATATATTTTTGTTTAATTATTTTAACACGCTTAAAATAGCATTTTTGAAGTCTTTTCCTGCTAAGTGCAACTTACAGGCTCATTCAGAGATACTTCATTCACTATTTTTTTTTTGAATATGGATCTGTCTTAGTTTCTTAGTGCAGTAACAAAAAAAAAAATCTAAAAAAAGTGGGTTTGTTTGAAGGACATAAATTTATTGTTTCACAGCTTTGGAGGATAATACGCTGAATTCAGGGCATAATCAGGCCATGCTCTTTCTGCTTTAAGGGGAAGCATTCCTTTTCTATTTCTTTACCTCTTCTCTCCTTTTATAATATAATATAATATTTTGAAAGAATTAGGACCAAATATACTCTGGTATGACCTCATTAACTTAACTAATAATATCATCAAAGAAAAATCCTACTTCCAAACATGGCTATATTAATAGGACTTCAACATATATTTAGGGAGAAATAGTTCTATCCATAACAGGGTCACACTTCCTGTCTTTATATATCTCATAATTTTTTGTTACAAAGATAGATAATATAGCATAGCAACTGCAAAATCTTTTCCCCCATCTGAGGATGATTTTTATTTTTTGTTACTTGATTTACTTAATCCACTATCATATGCTTCGTGGCCAGTAATGTCTTTGGTCATGTTTTTTTTCTTCTTACTTTTATATTTAGACTGGTTTCTTACTTTATCAGGGGTTTCCACTAATCTGTATGATGTCTGATACTATGTCATCCTCACAATCATTGCTGTCTTTGACCCCATTGTTATAGCCACTGTTTCATTCCATATTGTTGCAGGTCTTCCTCTTTTTCAATGACCTTCTACTTAAACAAGAATGATATCCTTCTCCAGAGAATAGTCTCTCCTAATTACACATCCAAAGCACATGAGACAAAGTCTTGCCATCTTTGTTCAGTGTTCCTTATTGATTGTCCAAGTTTTGCATGTATATAAGGTGATTGAAAATACCATGGCTTGGATTAGGCAGACCTTAGTCCTCAAAGTATACCTTTGCTCTTTAACACTTTAAAGTTTTTTTTTTTTTTTTTTTTTCCAGCAAGTATTCCGAATGCAAAAAGTCATTTGAAGTTTTGAATGCTGTTTTCATGAGTGTTGATTGTGGATCCAAGTAAAATGAAATCCTTGACAACTTCAATATTTTCTCCATTTTTTGGGCTGTTCTTTATTGGATCACTTGTCAGGGCTTTTGTTTTCTTTACATTGAGGTACAAATCTACACTGAAAAATTTGGTCTTCAAGTCTTCTTTGCTCTCAGGAAGCAAGAATGTGTGATCTGCATATCACAGGTTTTATTTGCTCAGCATACAGATTAACAAAGCATGGTGAAAAAATGTAACCCTAATACACATCTTTCCTAATTCAAAACTATGCAGTATCCCCTTGCTTTGCTTGAACAACTGCCTCTGGATCTATATAAAGTTTCTGCATGTACACAATTCAATGTTCTATCATTCCCATTCTTTGTGATGTTTGCATGATATGTTATGATCTGCATAGTAAAATGTCTTTCCATAGTCAATAAAACACAGGTAATCTTTCTGGTATTGTCTTCTTTCAGCCAATACCCATCTTACATCAGTAATGATATCCTATGTTCCATGTTCTCTTTTGAATTATCTTGAATGTCTATCAGTTCCCTGTCAATGTACTACCACAACCAAAATTAAGAAATTTTCTTCACCAAAATTGTATTGCATGTGATATTAATGATATTGGGAGATAATTTCTGTGTTCCTTTCTATCACCTTTCTTTGGGAAGGGTATGAATATGGAATTCTTCCAGTCATTCACTTGGCCAGATAGCTGTCTTCCAAATTTCTTGACATGGACAAGTGAATATTTCTAGCATTTCATTCATTTGTCAAAACATCTCACTTGGTAGTCTGTCAATTTCTGGAGCCTTATTTTTTTGCCAATGCTGTCAGTGTAGCTTGTCTCCTTCCTTCAGTGACAGTTGTTCTTGATCATATGCTTCTTCTGAAATGGTTGAACATCAACCAATTATTTTTGGTACAGTGACTGTGTGTAAACTTTCTAATTTATTTTGATGGCTCCTGTCCTTCAAATTTTTGTCATACAATCTTTGAGTACTGCAACTGAGTCTTGAATTTTTCTTTCAGTTTTTAATCCTGAGAAATGCCAAGTAAATTCTACCCTTTTGGTTTTCTAACTCCAGGTCTTTGCATATATATTATTATATTTTGTCTTCTCTAACTACTCTGAAATATTCTGTTCAGCACTTTTACTTCCTCATTTATTGTATTTGCTTTAGATACTCAACTTTTAAGATCAAGTTTCAGAGTATGTTTCAACATCTATTTTCATCTTTTCTTTCTTGCCTATCTTTTTAATGACCTTAAAAACACATTTATTATGTTCTTTAAGCTATTTCACAGCTCATCTTGTCATTACTGTTTAATACATCAAATCTGTTCTTGAGATGGTCTCTAAATTCAGATAGGATATATTCAAGGTTGTACTCTGGCTCTTGTGAGTTTGTTTTAATTTTCCTCAGCTTCAACTTGAACTTGCATATGTGAAATTGTTGATCTGTTCTACAGTTGGCCCCTGCCCTTGTTCTCACTGATGATATTGACCTTCTCTATCATCTCTTTCCAAAGATGTAGTCAGTTTGATTCCTGTGTATTCCATGTGCACAGTTGTCAATTATGTTGTTAAAATAAAGTATTCCCAAAGAACAGTTTGTTAGTCTTGTCAAATTCTACCATGTGAACTCCGTTGTTGTTTCTATCACCTGGGCCATATTTTCCAACTACTGATCTTGCTTATTTGTTTCCAACTTTCACATTTCTATAAAAATAAAGTTCATTGAAGATAAAATAGGGGCAAATATAGGGGCTCTAATTTACAGCATAAATAAACTATGAAACATAACCCAGGTTGCAGGATGTGGAAGAGAAGCTAGATGGCTAGCATCTTTTAAGAATTAAATTAAATTAAAAATTAAATTAAAAATTAAATTACTATGTGCATTGAAAGACTTCTTCAAAAGGGTAAAAAGAGAACCTACAGATTGGGAGAAAATATATGTCTATGATATATTTGACAAAAGACTTATCTCCAAAATTTATAGAAAATATCCACATCTCAATATCAAAAAGATAAACAATCCAATCAAAAAATGGTCAAGGGACATGAACAGACACTTTACCAAAAACAATATGCTGGTGGTCAACAAATACATGAGGAATTGCTCACAATCATTAGCCATTAGAGAGATGCAAATCAAAACAATGATGAAATATCATCTCACCCTAGCAATAACAGCAAGGTGCAATAGAACAGAAAATAACAAATGCTGGCAAGGTTGTGGAGAGATTGGAACTCTCCTACACTGCTGGTTGGGGCTGTAAAATGGTACAACTATTGTGGCAAATGCTATGGCATTTCCTGAAAAAAGTTGAAAATAGAAATTCCATTTGAACCAACAATTCCATTACTAGGAATATATCCTAAAGAGGTGAGAGACAGGACACAAACAGAAATATGCACACCCATGTTCATCATAGCACAATTCACTATAGCAAACAGATGGAAACAACCTAAATGCCCATCAGCAGATGAATGGATAACCAAATTATGATACATTCACACAATGGAATATTATGCTACATTAAAGATCAATGAAGAATATGCAAATCATCTCACATGTGGATGAACCTGAAGGACATTATGCTGAGTGAAATAAGTCATTCACAGAAGAACAAATATTGTGTGAGCCCATTTTTGTAAAAATCAAGGAAGGGTTTGCTTAGGGAAGGGATCTCACTCTGCAGGTTAGCAGGGATGGGAGAGAAACAGATGTAAAAAATTCAGACTAGTTGGAGGCCATACACTGAGTGATGTAATGGGAGGGATGGTATGGAAAGAGTTTGTGACCAGCATTGGGGAAAGCAAGGATACCAAATTGTGCATATAAGAAAACAGAGGCTAATACCAGTATATCCACATACTGCATTACCACTAACACCAAACACCAGTCTACAGATATATACATAGACAACTGTGAAGATAGGTTGGGATCGGTGAACAGGAATGGTTCCTAGACCAATGATAGATACAGCTGAGGATAATCTTGCACAGATATTAGTGATACAAAATAACTGCAATTATTACGAAAGCAACACAAGACAGACATGGAGCAATCCCTCATAGATAGCCAGAAACCATGGAAGAGCAATCCACCAGATTTGTCAACTCAGGACCGTAGTACTGGGGGAGACCAGACTCAATTGGCACAACATAATATATAAAAATCTTGTTCCACAACCTACTTTGGTGAGTAGAAACTGGGTCTTAAAAGCTTTCAAGTAGCCATCTAAGATGTAGCTAATGGTCTCCTATAGTCAGAAGTGAAGAAGAGTACAAACAACCAAGGGCATTTGAAAACAATCACCCCTAGGGCATGATAGACCTCGAGACCAGAAGAACTAGATGGTGCCCAGCTAACACTAGGGAAGGGATCAAAATTGGGGATCCTAGATAGAGTGGGAGGAAAAACATGGAAAAGAATTCAAAAACACAATAATGACCAGAATTACTGATCGGATGGAATCTGGTGGGACCCCCAAGAATATGGCCCTGGGAAATACTTTGAGCCTGAGATAAAACTCACTCCCAAGGGCTGGTTGTCAGCCCAACAGTAATAAGACTTACATGTACAACACTCAACCCAGGGTGATGCACTCACCTACTCTACAGAGATACATCCCTTGTAGCAATTGGCCATAGGGCACCAGAGGAGCAACATTCACATAGAGGAAAAGCTGGACACACAGGAGTGCATAACTAAAAAGGGCATGGGGGAAGGGAGAAGAGGAGAGTGGGTTAGGGTTGTGGATGGTAATTGGAGAGAGAAACCAAATGTACATGAACTGTTGAATGAAAAATACTGCTCTGTAAATTTGAATCTAAAACACAATAAATAATAAAAATAATAAAAAAGTAATTAAGAACTGAATGCTAATGCATTGTCAAGAGAGGTTCCTAAGTCTGCCCTAAGTCAGACATTTAAGAAGTCTCAGAATAGAGCTTGAAACTCAATCTTTTTTTAATGCAGAGCCCCAAAAATAATGAACGAATTTTACTGATTCATAAGATAATAACTAGTTGAAAAGTATTACTGAGAAGTAAAAGCAGCAAAAGGGCATTGAGCAAGCAGTTTATTATTTGAAAAGTCAAAGTGCTCATATGCTTTTACTTTTGAGTCATACAATTTTCATACTGTTTTTTGATTCATACTAGTTTCTTTTCCTTCACCTGAGCAGTTGTTAGGAGTCCTACCTTCTATCATTTAAAGCTCATTGGTATGCAGTTTTTGGAAGGAAGATTGGGCAATCTACTTCCATATAGATACCACCTCAGAACCCTAGGAAGGGTCGCTATGAGTCAAATTGAGTCGAAGGCAGTGAGATTGTTTTTTTTTTTTTTTTTTTTTGTATGTAGTTTTGCTTTCTCTAAGACACAGCTTTTTCCATGGCGTGCTGGCCTTTGTTAATTCCTGGTTGGATAAGTAGTATATATGATTTATTCTTGAAAAAAACTCTAGAAATTCAAAGTGTACAAAATACAACAGCTTAACTTGAAAGCAAAATTGAAACTTTTTTTCTTAATTATTTCCAAAGAAAGGGCCCTACTTTTATTGTGCTGAGCTCTTCATTACCTTTGGTCTTTCTCACCTCCTTTCTATCTATCCAAGTCTTACACATACTTCCTAGGAAGTAGTATATAAAGAAGGTTAATTAAGGTACTGGCCTCAACAGTTTTAACAAATGTGCCTTATGATAAGTTTTCTACAAACGCCAAGTCTTGTAAACTTTTTAAAAGCTCAGCTCATTCCCAGCCTCCTCAATGAAAGTTTTCTGCTTTTCTCCACGCAAAATTGTAATTTATTCCTTTGGATACTTATTATTTGTACTGTCTCTTGAATATATTGATTATCTTAGATTTTAATTTTTATGAGTGGAAGTATCATTGTTTGAATATTTTCAGAGTCAGGAAACTCATGCTACATATAGATTGATTCTATTTAGATACATTCAATTATTTTAAACACATTTGAACAATAAAATGAGATCTTTCCTATAATTTGGCCTTCTGCATTTTGGACCTAAATTGAATAATACGAATTCTGTTTGTTTAGAATACTTCTTCAAGTGACAAACCTTTTTTTTTTTTTTTTTTTTTCTTTCCAGATTAGATACCCAGTTCCTTTAACAAAATTATGTGTAGTCATCAATAAACTAATGACCAATAGGCTTAAACAGTTTATGCATCTTCAAAAAGTGCAAAGATTGCTTCCAGTAAATATACTAAGAAAAACTTAATCTTTAAGCATTTCTTTAATCTTTTAACATTACAACAGATGTCATAAATTGAATTTAATATAAAAACATCAGCATACCACTCCCTATTAAGGAATTATTCAGCTGTTGTGCTTTATATAATTTTCATTTCAAATCCAGAAGGCTATATTTTCCATTGAGAAATGAGTGATTATTATTTACTCAGTTATTAAATTGTCTAACAAAAAAAGAAAATGTTAATTGTTTTTTTCATTTCTCTTTTATCAATTAGCATGTTTTCTGCTATGTATAATTTCTCTTGTTTAAGAACTAAATGTAAAAATTAAATACATGAATGTTCATGTTCTTCTTTTGATGTAAGTCATCATCCTACTGAGAAAACTTCCTCTGTTGTATGTCTTTGCCTTTTCTTAGCTCCTAAACTAAGAAGGAATGTTTTCTGTATAGCAATATTTTGCCAATTATGTGAGTGAAGTGCTCTGTGGGACAAGGTAGTAGTTTGCAAAATATATGCAACTGAATTCAAATAGGTTATATATTAGTTAAAAGAAAAAAAAAGACATGTTTTAGAAATTAGAAAATAATTAAGTTCTAAATAGCAAAACACTAGTTATAAATATGGGAGCTCTGGTAGCATAGTGGCTAAGACACTTGCCTGCTAACCAGACGGCTGGCTGTTCAAACCCACCAGCCACTCCTCGGAAGGAAGGTTGGGCAATCCTACTTCCGTAGTAATACTGCCTCGGAAACCCAAGGAGGGGTCGCTATGAGTCAGGTTTGACTCCACGGCACATAACAACAACAACAACAGTTATAAATATAGTTGCAATTTAGAAAAGGAAAATAACGAGGAGGATAACTAGAAGAATGCTAGATTTTGAACGGAAATGGGAATGTTGGGAATATATTTAGTAATATAAAAAGGGAAATTACCTAGGTGACATAATAACACAGATGCAGTCGTAAGTAGAATATGTGGAGAGGTTTAGTTCCCAGAAAGAGGAGTTAAGGATTGAGTAGATAAAGTCACAGCAGCTTTCAGGATGTTTTGAAAACTCTTCAGCATTTAGATTTGATTCAAATCTAAAGTGTTATTGAAAGTTATTGAGAGATTAGTGCCATAATGCTAATTGCATTTCAGTAGATTGGTGTGGTAGAGATATAAATGAGGAAGTAGAAAGGGAAGAATTTTGGGGCTAAGAAATTGATTATAAAACTAGTGCAGATATTAGAAATAATGAGAATCTAAACTAGTATCAATGAGGTTCACAAAACAAACAAACAAGCAACAACTCTGTTGAATGAATAAGTATGTTTGAACATTTGAAAAAAGTGTTAGATGTCTCATTCTATTTGAGAAATTTTTGTTTCAAAGCACTAAATTTTCAAAGCAGGGACTTGTCACATAGGTCTGCCAAATCAAATTTGATGCCGTTTTCCTCCTTCTCATTGTTTATCTGGCACTCCCTAAAACAAGTTAGAAAGGCAGGGCCAAGTATGGACATTCAGAGTCATTTTTCTCCAGAAATATTTAACCATTTGCTCCTGTTTTCTTTGTTGTTGTTGTTATGTGCCCTCGAGTTGGACCTGACTCATAGCTACCCCTCCTTGGGTTTCCAAGGCAGTATCACTATGGAAGTAGATCGCCCAACCTTCCTTCCAAGGAGTGGCTGGTAGGTTTGAACCTCCAGCCTTCTGGTTAGCAGTCAAGTGCCTTAGCCTGTTTTCTTTAGGTCATAATATTTTAAAGACATTAAATTACAGTGCATGATAATATCAAATTCATGTTAGTAATTTGATCTTATTATTCATAAAATTGAGGTTAACTTTTAGATATTATATGAATGCATATTTTATAAAAAATTATCAGATTATCTTGAATGTGTTTCACATAGAAACTTGGTTATAATGAAAGAAATGCAATACAGCTTATACATAGGAAGACTGTAGTTTGGGAAACAAGAGTGAGAAAAAACATTTTAAAGAAATTTTAATATAGTTATTTAATAAAACAAAAGAAACTCTCTAATAAATATTTTGTTCCTTAACCCTGTAATATTTCTTCAGGTATGAAAAACATTTCATGGATCATTAGAATTTAAGATTAAACTAGATGCCCACTGAGATAAAGAGGAAATCAATGAGCAAGGAGGGCAAGTTAGAGATAAATTCCCAAGGTTTCCAGAAATGTGTTACTTTGTCTTTCAAGAATCTCTCCTCTATCTATGCTTTTAATATGAAAAAAATTATTCTTTATTTTCCTAATTCACCATTTTATGACTGGATTCAAAAGTACATTTCTAACAATTCTACAAACGGGTATACTGATTAGGGTATTGGAGAAAGACTCATTAACAACCTGCAATATACAAATGAAATAACTTTGCTTGCTGAAAGTGAGGATGACTTGAAGCACTTACTGATGAAGATTAAAGACTACAGGGAAGTATAGATTACACTTCAATATAAAGAAAACAAAAATTCTCACAACTGGTTCAATAAACAACTTCATAGTGGATGGAGAAAATATTGAAATTGTCAAGGATTTCATATTATTTGTCTGTAAAATCAACACCAATGGAAGCAGTAATCAAGACATCAGAATATCATATTGCATTGGGCATATCTGCTGCAAAGGACCTCTTTCAAGAGATGAAGAGCAAAGATGTCTCCTTGAATACTAAGGTGTGTCTAACCCAAGCCACGGTATTTTCAATCACTTCTTAATGCATGTGAGAACTGCACAATGAATTAGGAAAACCGAAGAACAGTTGATGCTTTTGAGTTGTGGTGTTGAAGAAGAATGATAAGAGTACCACTGACTGCTAAAAATCTGTTTTGGAGGAAGTGCAGTCAGAAAGCTCCTTGGAAGAGAGGATGTCCATACTTTGTCTCACCTACTTTGGTCATATTGTCAGAAGGAACCATTCCCTGGAAAAAGATACCATGCTTGGTAAAGTGGAGGGTCAACAAAGAAGGGGAAGGCCCTCAATGAGATGGATAGACACAGTGGCTGCAACAATGGGCTCAGGTATAGCAAGGATCGTGAGGCTAGCACAGGACTGGGCAATGTTTTCTTCTGCTATGCAGAGGATCACTATGAGTAGGAGATAGCTTCTAACAACAACAACAGTATACTGATTGGTTCAAATAACAATTATGCTTTTTTATTAACCATAAGCTATTTGATTTGATGCAATAATACCTACAGTTACAATTTTGACATAGGCCTTTAACTGTCTACCTATCATGAAAATTTTATTAAAAGAACATTCATGTAATGGAGGCTAGGGGGAAAATTTTCTATAATACTTAGCCAACACACTATCAACATTTGTTAAGTTATTTCATGTTTCACTTAGATTCCAAGCTTGGGAACTAAAATTTAGAACTAATGAGAATTAAAAAAAAAAAAAAAAAAAAAAATGGAGCAGATAATTGGAATGCTGTAATTGATGAGCACTGAACATAGTTGTTTTTGTTGTTAGTTGCCATGAGTCAATTCTGACTCACGGTGACCCCTTGTGTGTAAAGCAGAACTGCTTTATAAGTTTTCAAGGCTGTGCCTTTTCAGAAGCAATCTGTCAGGCCCACCTTCTAAGGGTGTTTGGGTGAGTTTGAATCACTAATTTTTCAACTAGTAATACAGCACTTATCTTTTTGTGCCACCCAAGGCTCAGCTGAACAATATTGGTCTGAAAATTGAGAGTAATCAAAAGAGAAATCAGGAAGAATGAATGAAAAATGGACTGTTATAAATAGGAGGTAATTGATGATCCTTAAATGAGCAGCTGGGATAAGAAAATTAGGAGAAGTACCAGAGTGAATGGAATTAAAAATGAAGATTACATTCAATACTGTTTCATTTGTTTGCTCAAGAAAATTTAACTTTGGCTTTCTGTGTGTCAGGAGCTATTCTAAATCTTTAGAAGATAAAAGTGAACATGACACATTATTTTCTCTCTATAGATTGTACATTTTAATAGAGGAAACAGATTAAACAAGAACATTGATAAAGAGGTTATATTCGAATGCTGATAACTGCTAGGCAGGGCCAGCTTCATGGGCATCCTTGAAGTTTCAAAGAGGTCCATACTTAGTAGGGCCATGAGTTTGTTTTAAGACTCTTGTATCATTTTCTGGATATTCTTAATAATTTTTAACAAGGTGTTCCACATTCTTATCTACTATATATTTTGCAAACTATATAACCAATACAACCACTATGAAAAAATAAATAAAACAGAATAGCAAAGAGTGATAGTGTGAGTGGAGAAGGGTTATTTAAATATAGATGTCTTGGAAAATCTCTCTGAGAAGATGACTTTTGAATTCAGGCCTCAAGAAGAAGTTATCTATGTGAGCAGACAATTTCAGACAGAAGAGAAAAAACAAAAAAAAAAATGAACTCACTGCCACTGAGTTGATTCTGAGTCATAGTAACCCCTTTGGGTATCTAAGGCTGTGAATCTTTATGAAAGCAAACTGCTCCATTTTTCTTACACTGAGCAGCTGGTGGATTCAAACCATTGACCTTTTGTTTAGCAGCCAAATGCCGTAATCACTATACCACCAGAGCTCCTTGCAGAAAGAAAAAGTGCAAAAAATATTGAGAATAGTAAGCTTAGAGTTGCTGAATATAGGAAAGCAAGCAGGTATGAATGAAATCATAAGGAAGTTGAAGAATGCTAGAAGATGAGGTGAGGCAGACTTGCAAGGTCTAGAGTATATATAATGTATTTGTATAAAAAAGAGTTTGAAAGGTAGAGATAAAAAGATGTTCTGCGAATACATTCCACTCAATCCCTTTACAACAGAGACCTGGAAAAACTGAGTGAAACAGATGCAAATAATGATCTTGTAATTCTAAGCATCAAATGAGAAGATAAAGAACTAGACTGAGTGCTGATTAGAAGGGCAGATGTTGTGAGAACAGTGTCTGTGGAGAGAAAAGAAGCCAGGACTGGCAAGGAGACATCAGATGAAGACAAGGAGAAAATAACTTCATGGAATCCACATGGTGATAAAGACACTGTTAAGACAGATCAGGAGCAATTCAAGGTGAGCAGAAGACATGTGGGAGCTGGGAAGGGAGGGAAATTAGTTAAACTTAAAGTGACACAGGTGGCTATGAATATAGAGAGAGCCAGAGAAAGAGAAAGAAATAGCTCACCACTAGAAAAAAATCAGGTTGGACAATCTACTTCCATAGTGATATTGCCTTGGAAACTCAAGGATGGGTTGCTATGAGTTGGATCCAACTTGATGGCAGTGTATTTGGTTCTAGTTTTAGTAAAAATCAAAGAAGCTCTGGTGGCATATTGTCTAAAGCATTTGACTGCTAACCAGGAGGTTGGTAGTTCAAACACACCAGCCATTCTATGGAGGGAAGACTAGACAATCTACTTCCATAAAGATTTACCACCTTAGAAACCCAAAGGGGTCTCTCTGAGTTGGAATTGACTGAATGGCAGTAACTTTATTTATTTATTTATTTTTGCTTAGTAAAAACCAATCATTTGTGCTGAGGCCCAACATGCGGCTATTTTGGGGAAGTTAGAGAAGCTCAGCTCAGGACTGCCTCTGGCTTTATTTAATCTGAGCTGGATAAATGGCTACATGTGCTAAGAAGGCCATCAGACCCACACAAGTGAATAGGGGCTGGAGAAAAACACTCTCTGTTCTAACAAATACACACCTTTCCTGCACATTAGGGCAAATACTCTCCTCTTCCCCAAAAGAGAAGGTAGAGAAGTCCCAACCTCACTGCTCAGACCCCTGGCTAGCTCCAAAACAGCCATCCACCTCCAAGGACTTGCCTCTAGCAGACAGAGACAGGAGCTGAAGGTCACCACCCTGTGTCTAAGTAACTGACAGAACTTTTTCACACTTAATGCAAGAGGCAAATCTTTGCATCTTCCTGTCTCAGAGGAACCCACTTGCATCAGGCACCTCCCACCTGTGTGAGTGGAAACACCTATATTGGGGTGGATGGAGAAGCTAGTTGCAGGGTGGTCTTCCACAAGGGTCTGGGCAAGAGTTAGATGAATGGCTGTGTATGTCAGAAAGGTGCCACACAGATGCCAGTAAATCACGACTGGTGAGCTACCCTATTGACTGCTAAAAGTACAGCTTTCCTGTAAATAGGGGCCAAACTACTCCTTGGCACCACCAAGGAGGTGGCTAGGTAAGTCCTGCCCAGATTACCCAACCACCTTCTCTACAGTCTAGCCATCTTCAATAACCAACTCTAAACAGAGAGACCCAGTGGCTACAGTCCTCTCTTCCTGTGCCACTGAAGGATCTTTCTTGTCCTGAGCAGAAGAGGCACACATCCACAGCCTTCTCTCCTGGAGGTGCTCACTTAGGCCAGGCACCTTTAATCTCCATGAACACAAGCCCTGTGGATTAACAGTTTGTGCCAAAATTCCCAGGGCTGCCAGCTGACCATAGTTAACTATAGTCCCACCTCCTCAGTTTCCTTATTTCTCTACTTTTCTTTGCTCCAAATTTTCTTCCTTTCTGTCTGTTCATTTTTCCCTTTTCTTTTTCTTCTTCTTTTTTTTCTTTCTTTTTAATCTTTTTTCCCCTTTTTCTTGTCTACTTCTCCTCCTCAGTTTTGTGTATATATGTGCATGTGTGTGTGTTTCCTCCCTCAGCCAATGGTAAGAAGACATTAACTCTCCACTAGTCAGCCATATCTACTGCACCAACCACCTCACTCAACAGATGAGCACAACCACCAGCTTCTGTTTTGCTGGATTAATGACAAACCTGCTCTTTCCCACCAGACGTCCTTTTCATGACAAACAGAAACATGCACCCACATCCCCCCAATGACAATAGACAATAAAAAATCATACAAAACAGCAATTGGAAATTCAGAAGATTTGCACTAAAATTATTGAGCTAGCACATTGGAAAGACAAATATGTAGAATCAAATTGGCGAAGAAT
>NW_006922201.1:1104907-1106473 GCF_000298275.1 Orycteropus afer afer
AAAGTGCAACCAATAAGACTAAGTTATTTCTCTGCAGAAACCAAACCAGCAAGAAGACAAGGAGATGATTAACATATATAAAACTTTAAAGAAAAAATTTCCAAACAAAAATTATATTTTTACAGCAAAACTGTCCCTAAAATGTTATGGTAAAGTTAAGATATTCCCAGATAACAAAAATTAAGATAATTTGTGAAAACCAGACCAACCTTACAAGAAATGCTAAAGGGAGTTTTTCAGACAGAAAACCAACAGCTGAAAAGAAAAACCCAAAATTAAGATGCATGATAAAAACTTCCAGAAATCCACCCCGAAAAGAATTATCCAAATAAAATAAGCTTACAAAATGGAAAATAAAGAACCAGCAGTGTCAATCTGTAAAGAGCAAGAACTACAAAGCCAAAAGAGGGAAGAAATGATTTATTTACTGAGTTTCCAAATGGAGAGGAAGTTAAGAAATTATAAATATAGAAGAGACTGTTCCAAACTTAGGAAGATAAAAATTTATTACAGAGTAACCACAAAGAAAATTAATAAGCATTTTAACCAAAAGAACAACCAAAAAGAAAATCACAAGGACTTATTAAACACAAAATCAACAACAATGAAGAAAGTGAAAAGAAAACTTGATAACAAAATGAACTCAGTACAGAAAAATATTCAGAAAAAGAAACCATTAATATGACAATAATAATAATAATAATAATAACAACCACAGAGGAATGACAGCAGTAAATTCACATGTATCAATAATTACATTGCATGTGAATGGATTAAATGAACCAGTTAAGAGAAAGAAAGTGGCAGAATGGATAAGAAAACAAGATCCATCAATATGCTGCCTATAAGGGACTCACCTTAACATAAATATATTTAAAAAAATTAAAGATCAAGGGACAGAAAAATATATCAAGCTAATGACAACTGAACAAGAACAGAAGTGGCAATATTAATTTCTGATAAAATAGACTTCATTACTTCAAAGCAAAATGTAGCATAAGGGACAAGGAAAGTATTATAGGATAATAAAAGAATCAACTGACCAAGAGGACATAATCATAATAAATATCTATGTTCCCAATGAAAATCTCCAAAATAAATAAAACAAACCTTAACTGAAGTGAAAGAAGAAATATACATTTCCACAATAGCATCATTGTTGTTATGTGCTGTCAAGTCAGACCTGACTCATAACAACCTCTTCTTGGGTTTCTGAGGCAGAATCTCTACAGAAGTAGATTGTCCAACCTTCCTCTGAGGAATGGCTGGTGGTTCGAATCTCCAGGCTTCTGTTTAGCAGTCAAGTGCCTTAGGCACTATTAGGAGACTTCCTTATACCACTTTCGATGAAGGACAGAATAAGATTTAGGAATGATACAGAGCATCTCAGCAACACAGACATACAGAACAACACAGTATGCATGTTTTTCCATTGTACATGGATCATCTTCAGAATAGACCACATGTTAGGCTACAAAACAATCCTCAATCAATTTTAAAATATTTTAATACTACAAAGCATCTTCTTGGATCAGAACACTATAAAATTGGAAATCAATAATAGGA
>NW_006922201.1:1106658-1109316 GCF_000298275.1 Orycteropus afer afer
TAGGAGCTCTGGTAGCATAGTGGCTAAAGCACTTGACTGCTAACCAGAAGGCTGGTGGTTCAAACCCACCAGCTACTCCTCGGAAGGAAGGTTGGGCAATCCTACTTCGGTAGTGATACTGCCTTGGAAACCCAAGGAGGGGTCGCTACGAGTCAGGGCAGACTGAAGGCACATAACAACGAAAACAACAGTGAAAGCAGTTCTCAGAGGTCAATTTATAGCAATAAATGTTGTTGTTATGTGCTGTCGAGTCGGATCTGACTAATAGCAGCCCCTCCTTCAGTTTCTGAGGTGATATCACTACAAAAGTAGATTGCCCAACCTTCCTTCCCAGGAGTGGCTGGTGGGTCTGAACTGCCAGCCTTCTGGTTAGCAGCCAAGTGCCTTAGGCACTATGCAATAAATACACATATCAAAAAAGAAGAAAAAAAAATCAAATCTTAACCCAACAACTCCAACAATTAGAAAAAGAACAACAAAAGAAGCCTACAATATTCAGAAGAATGTAAACAACAAAGAATAAAGCACAATAGAAAAAAATCAACAAGATCACAAGTTGATTCTTCAAAAAGATTAACAAAATTGATGTTCTATTGGCAAATTTCACTAAGGAAAATAAAGGGAAGATGTATATCACACAGATAAGAAATGAAATGTGTGATGTTACAAAAGAACTAACTGAAATACAAAGGATAATATCAAAAACGATGAAGTACTTTTCACCACTTGTCTGACAGTTTGTTGTCCTATGGGGACTTGCCAGTTGCTGTGAGGCTGGAAGCTATGCCATTGGTATTTCAAATACCATCAGTGTCACCTGTGGTGGACCAGTTTCAGTGGAGCTTCCAGATTAAAAAAAAAGACTGGGAAGAAGGACAGGGCCATGCCTTTCTGAAAAAATTGGCCACTGAAAATGTATGAACAAATCTATCCTGGAAGTAGTGCACCTAGAATGCTCCTTAAAAGCGAGAATGACCAGACTTCATCTCACCTACTTGGGTCATGTTGTCAGAAGGACCATTACCTGAAGAATGATAAGCTTGGTAAAATGGAGGGCCAGCAAACAGAGGAAGAACCTGTCTAGTATTGTGGAAAATACTATGGCACTTCCTTAAAAAGTTGAAAATAGAAATATCATTTGATCTAGCAATCCCACTAATAGGAATATATGCTGAAGAAACAAGATCTGGGACATGAATAAATATTCACACCCATGTTCACTGAAATGCTATTCACAATAACAAAGAGATGGAAACAAGGGCCCATCAACAGAATAGATAACTAAGATATAATACACACACAACAGAATACTATGCAACATTAAAAATAATGAAGAATCCGTGAATGACTTCATGATGTGAATGAACTTAGAGGACCTTATGCTGAGTAATATGTCAATAACAGAAGGACAAATATTGTATGAGACTATTATAAAAAATCAAGGAAAGGTGTACATAGAGGAGGAATTGTTGTTGTTGTTGTTGGTTACCAAGGATTGGAGGGGAGGGGAGGAAAATTGATGGCTAGTTAAGAGACAGGTGTTGATTTGCATAGGGAAAGATAATATAACAAAAACGGATGACCAGTACAATATCTCTAAGGAAAAGGAAGACATGAGGGGTGCACAAGAAGTACTGGAAACAAAGGTAAATCCTATTAAATACACATTGCTACATTATCCATAATGATAAGCACTACTCTAAAAGTATGATCAATTATGGGTAGGCAAATGGGAATATGACCATAACCTTGCATGGGTTTGTCAGATGATATTCCTACAAATGTATTTGTGTGTTCTATAGAAATGTCCACATATATTATAGAGCTAACAGGGGATAAAGTTAAGATCATTTCTTAGTCAAACAAGCTCCTTGAGAGAGTGAATCACTGAGGTTGCCAACTCTGGAACGTGATGGTAGGGTGCAACAAGCTCAAGTGGCACAACATAGCACACAAAAGCATTGCTCTGCATCCCACCTTGGTGAGTAGCAAATGGGGTGTTACTAGCTTGTGAGCAGCCATCTAAGATGCAACTATTGGTGTCTCCTCGTCCAGAGCAAAAATGTGTGAGGAAAATCAAAGATGCATGGAAACAATTAGTTCAAGGGATTAATGAACCACGAGAACCTCAGCCTACATGACCCTGAGACAAGAAGAATTAGATGGTGCCCAGATACAGTATCAGTCACTAGGAAAAGGATTAAAAATTGACATCCTGGATAGAGTGAGAGAAAATTTGGAACAAATTTCAAAAACATAAAAAATACCAGGATTATTGGTCAGTTAGAGACAGTTGAAACACCCTAGTCACCCTTTGGGCCTGGAATTGTACTTACCCCCATGGCTCAATTCACAAACAATAGACAGGCCTATGAGGTGAACAATTACACTGGAGAGATGTACTCCTTAGAATGATCAACCATAGGAGATCAGAAGGGCAGCATTTGCACAGAGAAAAAGCTAAGGAGGCAGGAATGCATGGACACTAAACATAGGGAACGGGTATCCTCAGGGCAGAGGTAGAGGGGGTGCTGTTACATTGTGGGGATTGTAATCAATGTAAGGAAAAAAAATGTGTATGAATTGTAGAATAGAAAACAAATCTATAGACGGAGCCTGGGTGCCCTGCCCTGTCCTCCACCAATTTTTTTTTTTTTT
>NW_006922201.1:1110411-1110856 GCF_000298275.1 Orycteropus afer afer
AACACAGAAACTATAGCTATGGGCATATCCAAAGTAAAATGAGCTTACAAGATTGTAAACAGGGAACCAGAGACATCAATTGGCAAGTGAGTACAACCACAAACAAAAGGAAGGAAAACCTGTGTAGTTACAGAACTTCTAAATGGTGAGAAAATTAAGAGAGTTACAAGATAGAATGGAATATTCTAAACTCGGGGAGAAAATTATAAATCAAAGCATAACCTCAAAGAAAAATAATAAACCTTCACATCACAATAAAAAAGAGGACAAGCAGAAATATTCAGCATATACTAAAACAAGAGCAACAAAGGAAATGATAATATGATTCATAAACATAATGAGCTCAGCACAGAAAATAATATGTAACAAAGAAACTGGGGACACCATGTGGACATTATGCTGAGTGAAATAAGTCAATCACAAAAGGACAAATATTGTATTAGTC
>NW_006922201.1:1112482-1113256 GCF_000298275.1 Orycteropus afer afer
AAAAAAAAAAAAAAGCAAAAGGAGTTTTATTTTCTTCTATGAAATGACTATTCACTGAGATAATGAAGGATAATAATTTCACTTTAGATTTGTTGGTCCTACTTGTGGGAAAATACTTTTCTTTATTTGTTTGTTACTATAAATCATATTCCTAGAGAAATGCATTCAACATTTTGCTGATAAGTGAGTAAGTGCTACTGGAAAAAGATTTCATTGATAAAGGAAAATAACGGCTTGCCTAATCCAGTCCCATTTTCTTTTTTTTTTACTTACTGTTTGCTATCAATTTTACAACCTTTTGTATATATTAACCACATTCTTGGAAAATTCATTTTGAAGACCATATTCTAGATAACTAGGACTTAAATAGACACAGTCAGTTGACAGGAGGAAAGTATGTACCTGTTAAACTTCCGTGAAACTAGTGCTGCCCACTCTAACATAAAATCTTACTTAAAAGGATTCTTATATCATGCCTTCCTTATATATTCTTCCTTCTGAAATGATTCATTGGCAAAAATTACAACTAGGGATTAATGAAACCAAAGCAGGTCATATGCACGAGGTAGAGGTTGAACTTAGTTTAATAAGATTCTCTGAATCTGTTTTAAACTATTTTCAAAATGTAGCTATTATATTCCTTTATATAATCACTTTTAAGGAATTTATTCATTTTGACTTGTTGTTGTTGTTGTTGTTATGTGCTGTTGAGTCGGCCCTGACTCATAGCGACCCCTCCTTGGGTTTCCGAGGCAGTATCACTATGGAAGTAGG
>NW_006922201.1:1114516-1123546 GCF_000298275.1 Orycteropus afer afer
GTCTAATTTTTGCCTTAAGATAATAACATAGACAATTTAGAGCAGAGAATGGATATGGGTGATTTGACCACAGCACTTTATGCTTAAAGCATTACACAAGAGAAAGAATCTGGGTGACTATGTCACACTGACTTCAGGCTTCAATCATTAAAGACTGAATTACAAGTCACTTCAACTCCCTGAGGCTTGGTTTCCAATACATAAGGACTTCCCTGTGTTAGAACAATGGTGCCCCAAAGATATCAGATCCTAACCCCCAAAACTTGCTAATGATTTTCTTACATGTCAAAAGGGACTGTGCAAATGTGACTGAGATCTTGAGATAGGAAAAATAGCCCATGTTATCTAGTAGGCCAATGTCATAACAAGGTCCTTCTATGTAGAAGAGGGCAGAAGGACAGTCAGAGTAAGAGTAGGAGATGTGAGAACAGAAGTTGAGATTAGTGATCCCATCCATCTTCCTGGCTTTGAAGATGGAAAAGGGCCATGTATCAAGGAATTCAGGTGACATTTAAAAGCTCAAAAATATTAAAAAAAAAAAAAAAAGTTTACTTTTCCTTAAGCCTCGGAAGGAGTATTAGTCATGCCAATTCCTAGATTTTAGCCACAAAGATCTATTTCAAGCTTCTGACTTCCAACACTGTATAATACATTTGTGATGTTTTAAGCCACGAAGTTTACAATAATTTATTACAAAAATTACAGGAAACTAATACAGTGATCATTACAGGATTTTCTAGGTTATATTAAGGCCTTGTGAAACATCAAGTTTTGTTTATTTGTTTCTAGGTTGAATAAGGTCTAAAGGGTATCAGAAATACTGAGACCCGGAGTTCACTCGATGGCAGTAGGTTTTTTTGAAATGTGTGGATATGATTTCTTCTGTCTCAGAGCAGCAGAAATTATCATAATTACCTTTGGGAGATGAAAGGACTTGACCACAGTAAGAATTATGTTTATTTTTTCTTAGCGTAGCGGTTGCAGTGAGCTGAACAGTAATGCTACCTGGCCTTTAACGTATGGCTAAAATTTTCCCATGTGCAGTATATCACAGCTGAATGCCGAATCACGCCGTGTGCTCCCCCTGTGTTTTCCTTCTGCCACCACCACATTATGAACTGAATCTTTTCCTCTTTGCTCTATGGGGTTAAATCATAGGTTAGAAGTTTCAATTGTTTTATAGCTTAGAGGCACATTTAGACTCTTCTGAGTTGTCCAAGAAATCTAACCTGACAGGATGAAAGCGAACAATTCTGCCTTTCAGAATGTGTATGATTATGTGTTACTGGTTAGAAATTTACTCCTGCTTTCAGAGCAAGAACTTGACAAGAGGGTCATCGCTCCTTAAAGAGCTACTAAACATTTCGTATAGCTTAGCTATTTCTCTTGCCATAAATATACACACATCCTCACTTGTGCATATTTCCTTATTTAATGTCTGATTCTTAAAATCATCTCTTATACAGAATGGACTACCTAGACCAGAAAATACTTTATTTAAAAGGTTGGAAAGAGCTATACAGAGCTTTAGAGCATGTTTTATGTGTAATTCTGTGACACGCACTTTTAATTATTTTAGACATTTAATGTCTTTGAGACTTAAGATATGGAATAAAAGTTACAGCTATGATTTATATTAATTTCTGGATGATCTGACAGCCTAGAGGTAGAAATGACTCTTGAGGCCTCAGAATTTAAAACAGAAGTAGATGTTTAATTAAAAAAAATAATTAACCACACACATTTATATTTTTTAATGTATTACATAAATCATTCAATACAATTTCACCTGGAGTTGTACAAATTTTAATTTCCTTTTAAAAATATTAATCACCTTTTATTCCTGTTGTTCTCTGGTGAGAAATATATTTTGAATGGCTTTCTTTTTTAAAAAATCATATAAGCCTACCATATTTTCTTATATCCACTAACCCATATTACAATGATTAAAGCAACTACAACAGCTTTGATGTATCCTATATTCAGAATTGGCACTCTGGTGGCATAGTGCCTAAGGCATTTGACTGCTAACCAGAAGGCTGGTGGTTCAAACTCACTAGTCACTTCTTGGAAGGAAGATTGGGCAATCTACTTCCGTAGAGATACCACTTCAGAAACCCAAGGAGGGGTCACTATGAGTTGAATCGACTCAACAGCAGTGAGTTTGGCTTGGTTTATATTAAGAACATTAAATTTGATGTAACAATATATAATATAAATATATTTAGGAGAGTTTCCTTAATAATGGTGTTATTTAAAGTTATGGTGATGTGGTCCCTTCATGGAAAAAAGTGACTGTCAGCAGCTGGAGGATAAGATCTCAGGGAAATCATGTAGAGGCTCTTTCATTAGTTGGGGAAGAGATTTAATGACTTATATTGGGTAATTTTATTCCTGTATAATTAAAAATAAACTTAAGAAAAATTAAAATAATTAATTAAATATGAGAGAAATTTAGAAAAAAAGAAAAGAGTAATACATTATTTTTCTGCACAACCATTTTGTTTCAGAGTTTGGACAAGGAGTTATGTAAATTTATGTGGTAGTAAATTAGCATAAGGCACACTAGGTTCCAGGTATCTTTTTGCCATATCCAGTGTCTTTGACTTTACACCACTCTATTTCTCTTCTATGCCACATCCTCAGCTCCTGAGATAGAGCTAAAATTCTTATTTTAAAAATCAAAAAAGCCCAGAGGAAACTTTAGTTCTTTTAGTGTCTTATGAAACTTTCAGAATTTATTTCTTCTTAAGGTTAGGTGGGAGCTCTGGTAGAGTAGTAGTTAAAGCATTTGGCTGTTAGCCAAAAGGTCAGCCATTCAAACCCACCTGCCATTCCATTGTAGTAAGATGAGGCAGTCTTTTTCCACAAAGATTTACAGCCTTGGAAACCCTATGGGACAATTCTACTATGTCTTAAAGGGTTGCTATGAGTCAGAATCAACTGCATGGCCGTGATTTTTTAAGGTTTGGTGAGATTTAGGAGATTAGAACTAACCCTATTCACAATGATATACCTTACAAGAAGACAGAATCACATTATAAAAATTAAAAAGCATAACTAATAGAGAATACTATAATTATTTTTGTGACACAGTCCCTAAGGCATTTGACTGCTAACTAGAAAGCTGGCAGTTCAAACCTACCAGCCACTCCTCAGAAGGAAGATTGGGCAATCTACTTCCACAGACATGTTGTTGTTGTTGTTGTTGTTATGTGCCGTCAAGTCGGACCCGACTCATAGCGACCCCTCTTTGGGTTTCTGAGGCAGTATCATTACGGAAGTAGATTGCCCCATCTTCCTTCCGAGGAGTGACTGATGGATTTGAACCGCCAGCCTTCTAGTTAGCAGTCAAGTGCCTTTAGGCACTATGCTACTAGAGCTCCTTCCACAGAGATACCACCTTGAAAACCCAAGAGGGGTCACTATCAGTTGCAATCAACTGAATGACAGTGAGTTTGGTTTTGGTTTGGCTTTGGTGGTGCAATGGTTAAGTGCTGGCTGCTAACCAAAAGTTTGGCAGTTTATATCCATCAATAGCTCTCTGAAGGAGAAAAGACTTGATCTGCTCCCATGAAGATTTCAGCCTAGGAAATATCATGGGACAGGTCTACTTTGTCCTTCAAGGTTGTTATGATATGGAATATACTTGATGGCACACACAACAACAAGGGTAAATATGGCATAAAAATAATACCCACTTATTTATAAGCAAATAGATGGAAATTAAACAACATTGATGGGCCATTTTGGTCCATCAAGTTACCATTTAGTTACTAGAATAACTACTGGTGACACAAAAATGTTAAAGAAAACCAAACACACTGCCATTGAGGCAATTCCCACTCATAGTGACCCCCATTGGATTTCCAAGGCTGTAAACCTTTACTAAAATATTTGGTGGCATAGTGCCTAAGGCATTTGACTGCTAACCAGAAGGCTGGTGGTTCAAACTCACTAGTCATTTCTTGGAAGGAAGGTTGGGCAATCTACTTTCGTAGAGATACCGCTTCAGAAACCCAGAACAGCTGGAAGGTTTGAACCACTGACCTTTGGTTAGCAGCCAAATGTCTTACCCACTACTCCACCAGAGCTCCTTCAAACATAGTAAAGGACATGTAAATAAGGGAAAATATAATATCTGGTGTTACTGACAAACATGGACTGAGACAGAACCAATTCACCTTCACAATGAGATCCAGCCTTATTGATCACTCACTCTGCCTCAGAGCTTTTTTTTTTTATCAAAGAGATTCCTGAGTCTGGTTGTATTATGACATTTATTCTAAATAATTAAAGAGGTATGAATCCAAAGGATTCTCGAACTTTGGGAGATCCTACAGGTTTGATGTGGCCACATCTGAACAGAAACATGCTAGTGCAAGGGATAATGGATGCCTTACTGAAGACTACTAATTCAAAAGAAACCAATGCAAGAAAGCCTGTATTTATCTACTTTTTATCTTCCCCTTAACTAGGCAGACTACCACATGATTCAATGTTTAAGACTCAGCAGATAGAGTCTAGATAGAACAAAATAATTCAACACTTATTTATTTATACACCTGATTGAGGAAATACTATAAAATGGACATTCCAGAGCTTAGTATACTTTGCATATAAAGTGAAAATAGATGAAGAAACGCCCCCCCCCATTGCAAGTCCATTATTATGATTAGCAACAAAGAGAACACAGGACATCAATAATAATAAAAAAGTACAGTAAAGGAAAGTATAATTAAAATTGAAAAAAATCTGTTAGTCTTTGTTGCCATTAGTTCTTGGCACTCTTTAAATTAGGAGTAGCCCTCTTCAACAGTAACCAAAACAAAAAATGTACAATGTGAAGAAATATATCTGACTAGGAAAAAGTAGAGAAAGAAAGCAAGAAGGGAATGGCAGAATAAAAGTTGAAGACTGATTTCTAAGACTATAAACCTCATTTGGATTTTTTTTATTTTATTTTATTAAATGCATATGAGTCTGAGTTCAAAACCTCCCTCTTCTTGCCATTTGTAGCTATGCTGATTAGCAACTATATTTTAGACAACCCTATAACTAAATCAATGTGGTTTATGTTGTTTAAGGGATAATTAACTGAGATAAATTAGAATTTGTCTTTCCATGTTCAGACTCATGGTGACCACGTGGGTTTGAGTGTAAAACTGATCCAAGTAAGGTTTATAAGGCTGTGACCTTTCAGAAGCAGGTCACCAGGCCTGTCTTCTGAGGTGCTTCTGGTTTGGTTCAAACCACCAAACATCCACCTAGTAGTCAAGCAGTTAATTATTTGCCAGCTAGGGAATCCTCATCTGAGGATTGTTGTTGTTGTTATGTGCTGTCGAGTTGGACCCGACTCATAGTGACCCTTCCTTGGGTTTCCAAGGCAGTATCACTACGGAAGTAGATTGCACCATCTGCCTTCCGAGGAGGGGCTGGTGTGTTTGAACCGCCAGCCTTCTGGTTAGCAGTCTAGTGCCTTAGGCACTATGCTACCAGAGCTCCCGAGGTAGGACTAGGCCTGATTAAATCTAAAATTTCGTACATCCTCATCTTGTTCCATCAACTACCACGTTCTTTTTCTTTCCTGTTTTATTCCTGTGCCTTCCACTTTATCTCTTCTCTTTCACTTACAGCTCTCTTTTTTCTTTCCCCCAATCTGACCAAAAGAATATTCCAGTTTCATATATACATATTGTTGTTTTTAGGTACCATCAGGTTTGTTCCTGTACATAGCGACCCTATGTACAAACGAATAAAATATTGCCTTGTCCTGGGCCATCCTCAAAATCATTGCTCTATTTAAACGTATTGTTGCAGTCACTGTGTCAATCAATTCCATTGCAAATCTTCCTCTTTTACACTATACTCACACTTTACAAAGTACAATGTCCTCCTCTGGGGAAGGCTTCCTTCTCATAAAATGTCTCAAGTATGTAGAATGAAGTCTCGCCATGCTAGCTTCTAAGGAGCATTCTGTCTGTACATTCTACAAGAAAGACTTTTTTCATTCTTCTGGAAGTATGTGGTGTATTTAGTATTTGTTGCCAACACCATAATTCAAAGATGTGTGTGTGTGTGTGTCCCTATATCCCTAGTCACAAGTGCAATCACATAGTCCCATTTAAGGAGAGGGAATTAATATTTACGAAGAAAATAACAACCATTTGTAGCAGATGTATGATTATAGGAGTTCTGGTAGCACAGTGCCTAAGGCACATGACTGCTAACCAGAAGCCTGGCGGTGCAAACCCACCAGCTACTCCTCGGAAGAAAGGTTGGGCAATCTACTTCCATAGTACTACTGCATCGGAAACCCAAGGAGGGGTCGTTATGAGTCAGGTCCGACTTGATGGCACATGTTATTGATAACAACATGTTATTGATAAGTTAATTAATATCTAGAGGATTAATTGATTTCCCAATATCACCAGTAAATTGTAGAACTTAGATTAAATATAGCTCTGCCAGATTCTACACCACACTGTCACATTTATTATTTTTATAATAGCAGAGTTATTCTCCACACTACCTTTATACAATATATACCTCCCACCCTTTGTAATCTGACTTCCACTTTCACATTTCATTTTAAACTCTTTTCTTGAAGGTAACAAAGGCTCTGTCTGCCATTAAATTCTATGATTTCTTCCAACATCTTATATTCTTTAAACAGTCTTGGAATTATTATTTCTGATTTCTTCCTCACATAATTCTTTGTATTCTTTGCTTTCACAAACCATAGTTCATTTTCAATTTTATTGTTGATTTTTTTTCCACCCTCATCTTTCCACTCTCATTTTGCTTCTCTATTCTGTTTACTTCTCACCTGGACTTATTTATTTATATCTCAACTGAACTACTATATGGTATTAACAACTGATAATGTCCTTTCTTTTCATTGTTTGGATCTCTCTGTCAATAAAGTATGGTTTGTTGTTGTTGTTGTTATGTGCCGTCGAGTCAGCCCTGACTCATAGCGACCCCTCCTTGGGTTTCCGAGGCAGTATCACTACGGAAGTAGGATTGCCCAACCTTCCTTCCGAGGAGTGGCTGGTGGGTTTGAACCGCCAGCCTTCTGGTTAGCAGTCAAGTGCCTTAGCCACTATGCTACTAAGCTAAAAATTAGACACTGAATGTGAAAGAAAAAATAAAAGAAAGGTATTTTTGCCAAAAAGTAAAATAGTGAAAAATAATCTTTCTGGCTAGAGGTCAAATGCCTTAGGCACTGTTGTTGTTGTTAAGTGCAGTGGAGTCCGACCGCATTCCTAGAGACCCCTCCTTGGGTTTCCAAGGAGGGAGCTCTGGTAGCATAGTAGCTAAGACACTTGACTGCTAAACAGACGGCTGGCGGTTCAAACCCACCAGCCACTCCTCGGAAGGAAGGGTGGGCAATCCTACTTCCGTAGTGATACTGCCTCGGAAACTAAAATTATTTAGTAATTGTCATATTAACATGAAAAAGGGTTCTTTCCTGCAATATCACAGTTTTCCAGTAATGAGTACTGTTCTGCACATTTTTAAATTAGTATAGCTAAGATTTTCTTATGTTTTTAAACACCCTAATTTAATTGTCCTATCTCTTTAAAACTGCTTTTTACTTATTCAGTCAGCAATGTACTGAAAGTAGAACTCTACTTTCATAGGAATGTAAGGAGGCAAAACATAGGTGAAAATACTGTCTTCTCTTTAAACAGGAATTTCACTCAAAGAAAAATACCTTTTGCTACTGGATGAGAGTAATAATGTAATCTATGTACATATCAAAGACCCTTGGCTAAATTCTGGGGGAAAAAAGAATCTCTTTAAAACTCACTAACTATACACATATTTGTGTACAAAGTTTGTAATTATAACTTTACAAAATAGTGAGTTTACATATATCTCCTCTGTATATTATGTTAATGAGTTATCATTTGAGAAGTCTTTATACCCAAGATTTTTCATTCAGACTTGAAAATCACTTCACCTGAATGCTTAAAATAAGTGTTTCCCAGATGGACAGAAATTGAACTGAAGGTCTAATTAAATAGCTGTTACCAGGAAAAAAAAAAAAAAAAAAACACCTTGATCTGTGAAATATTTTGGTATATTTAGTCAGCAGTCAAAGAGGAAATAGGCTAAATATAAAATTAACTTTAATATTTAGATAGTGAAATTCTTGAAGAGGATAAGACATGCAACTTATTTGAAAGATGTTCAGAAAATTCCATACAGAATAAATTGCATAAGCCATATTGAAAGAGCAGTGAGCCCTAGTGCTCAGACTTTAAGCTCTCTGCTGTTAATTGAATAGTAGAATGTTCGAACCCAATATTGGTTCCAGGAGAAAAAAAACAGTGATCAACTCCCTTAAAGAATACAGGTTAGAAAATCCTATGACACAGTTCAACTCTGTCATATACTGTCACTATGAGTCATGATCGACTTGATGTCACACAACAGCAGCCATATTAAAGATATTTCCAAATAGAGATTGTGACATTACAGACCACTTGTGCATATTAACTTCTCTGTAAATTATTCTCTTGCTATTTTCTCTATGAAGCCCTTCTTGTCTCTCTGAGGCCCTTCTTATCTGGAAAAGTTCCACTCCTTATTCAAAACAGTTTGAATATCATTTTGTCTATGGAGCTGTGGTAGTTAAATTTGTATGTCAATTTGGCTGGACCTGGTTGAGTAGCTAGGCAGTTGGTGGTGGTTATTCCCTATGATGAGCCTGGAAATTAACTCCATGGTGGGATCTACCACAAGCAGCTGAGTATCTGCCTTAGGGATGTGTTTGCTTCTTGTGTATAAGGAGAAACCTTAGGGATAATCTCTAGCTTATGGCATGCATGAACCCTGCATGTAGCCATGTCATTGTTCAGCAACCTGCCACACTCCGCCAACCTTGGGACTTACAATGGACTAAAGTTAATGGCCTGCCATGTGGTTTGGTAACATCAGGACTGTGCAATTTTATTTGTCGACCTTGGGCTTCTTAGCCTCAGCAGCCAGTAGCTGTCTGAGTGAAGAGATGCCTCTAGC
>NW_006922201.1:1124133-1139238 GCF_000298275.1 Orycteropus afer afer
ATATAATCAATATTAAATGTGTTAAAATATAACAAGTTAAGAAATTATTTTGAGCTATCATTGTGCTATGATTGAACAGCACATATCCTTTAACTGTCTGACAGATTTTTCTTTGTAGCATGCAAAGGTTTTTGGTCTGACTTATCAATATTTTCATTTTAGTCATGAAATACCTTTGTAAATATTAATCTATTTCAAAGCCTTTAGATATCTATTATCTTATTGAATTTAATTGGTTTAATATCCGTAACTATAATGTGTGACAATTTGGACAAACATTATATTCCCAATTTATAAATCTAAAATCAAATAACTATCTCAATGTCACAGACCTAATCAGTGGAAAAGTCTGATCATTTTATTTCCTATGCTATGCTTCCTGCACTCCATCATTCTGCCTTTCTCAGATTTGCAATTTGCCAAAATAAGACTTGGTTTTTATAAAATTTCTCAAAAAGTTTTCCTTGTTTTTCAAATATTTCCATGGGAATAGTCCACCTGGAAAGGACAGAGTTTAGCATACAATAATATTCAGTCCATTAGATAGACATACTGTTGTTGTTATCAACTTGATTCTGACTCATAGTGACACTGTTTTTGACAGAGTATATTGTCCATATTTCTTCTGCAGAGTGGCTGGTAGGTTTGAAATACTGTACTTTTGGTTAGCTGCCCCGTGTTTAACAATTGTGCCACCAACCAAAAAAAAAAAACAAACTCATTGTCATTGAGTCAATTCCGATTCATAGTAACCCTATGGGACAGAGTAGAACTTCCTGTAATCTTTTTGAAGCAGATTGCCATATCATTCTCCTGTGGCATGGGTGTTGAATTCAAATCACTGATCTTTGGTTAGTAGCTGAGTGCTGTAAAACTGCACCAACACCACTATGGCACCTTTACATTCCTTTAAACTTTAATCACCTTTCAATCTACATACATCTCTTTTTTTTTTTTATTGTGATTTGGTTGATAGTTTACAGAGCAAATTCATTTTCTACACAGCAGCTCACATACACTTTGTCTCATGACATTGACTCCAGTTTCCCACAATGCAGCAGTTTCCCACCCACTTCCTCCACATAGTTACCTCTTTTCTGTGTCCTTCTCTCTCATGCCTTTCTGCCCCCTCCTCCAACTATCTCCCTGTGCATACACAGCCTTTCTATTCTCCTATGATTGATCTCTCCAAGGAGTTTATCTAGCTAATGTAAATGTTCAGCTCATATTTAGGTCTTTTGTTTGGCTGGAATCCAAAAGAGTGGGTTCAGTTCCAGACCTGAAAGGCAGCTATGGGCCCTAGTCTCAAGGTTCCATCAGGCTCTATCAGACCAGCACACCTCATCCTTTTTTTCTTTTTTTAAATTTGATTTTGAGTTTTGTTCCACATTGTTCTTCCACTGTATCCAGGATCTCCTACAGAGATCCACCTATGAGTGGTTGACAGTGGTAACCAGGTAACATCTAGTTCTTTGGGACTCATAGTTTTATTGTCTGAGGATCACATGGTGTACCAATTGCTTGGACTAATTGTTTCCATGCATCTTGTTTTTCTTCATTCTTCTTTGCTCTGGATGAGGAGAGACCCACTGTTGTATTTAGATGGCCACTTGAAAACTTTTAAGATCCCAGTTTCTACTCACCAAAGGAGGATGTGGAACAATGTTTTTGTTATAGTATGTTATGCCAATTGAGCTTGCTGTCCCCTGTGACCATAGTTCTGAGCCCACAGGTCCAATGACTCACTCCCTCTGGGTAGCTGGCTGTGGCCAAGAAGCAAGTACAACCTTGTCCCTTTATAAATATGCTTGTAGAAACATTGTCTGCCAACCCAATACATGGTCATGGGCACACTGCCCCCTGCATAGACATGTCTCATAGTTCAGCCTGTCCACCCATATATCCACCCATATATCAATGTTTGCCTTCACTGACAACACAGTCTTGTATGTGCAAAAGGGTTCAACTTTGTTGTCTGTACTTCCCATGTACCTCTCTATGTCTTCCTCTTCCTTAATGCCACTGTGTTGGTCACTCACATTTGGTACATTGTCCTTCCCTTCACCAAATCAACACTTGTCTCTACCTATCTAACAGTGTTCCCTCCTTTCCCCTACCACTCCTGGTAACCAACAACAACAAAAAAATTCCTTCCTTATAGAAACCTTTCCTTGACTTTTCACAGTAATGGACTAATACAATATTTTTCCTTCTGTGATTGACTTATTTCACTCAGCATAATATCTTCACAAGTTCAGTCATGTTATTCAGTGTTCTGCAAAATCTATGTTATTCTTGCGGGTTGCATAGTATTTCATTATGTGTATGTACCATAGTTTGGTTATGCATTCTTCTGTTGATGGGCACCTAAGTTGTTTCCACCTTTTTGCTATTGTAAATAGTGCTGCAATAAATGTGGATGTGCATATATCTGTTCTTATTCTGTCTCTCACTTCTTTAGAATATATACCTAGTAAAGGAATGGCTGAGTCAAATGGTATTTCTAATTCCAACTTTTTAAGAAATCATCATACTACTTTCCACAATGGTTGTACCATATTACAGTCCCATCAGCAGTGTATGAGAGTCCTAATCTCTCCAGCATTTGCTGTTTTCTGTCTTGTTGAACTTTGCTACTAGTGCTGGGGCAAGATGGTATTTCATTGTTGTTTTGATTTGTGTCTTTCTAATGGTTAATAATTATGAACATTTCTTCATGTGTTTGTTAGCTGCCTGAATATCCTCCTTGGTGAAGTGTCTACTCATGTCTTCTGCCCATTTTTTATATTGGATTATTTGTCTTTTTGTTGTTGAAGTGTTGGAGTTGTCTATAAATTTTAGAAGTAAGTCCTTTGTCTGATGTGTCATTGGCAAATATTTTTTTCCCAATGTAGAGGTTTTCTTTTGACTCTTTTGGAGAAGGCTTTGGAAGCACATAAACATTTAATTTTGAGAAGGTCCCATTCATATATTTTATACCTAAATTTCTTGATAGCAGGAAACAAACTTATTTGTATTTCCCTAGGAGCTCTGGTGGCATAGTGCCTAAGGCATTTGACTGCTAACCAGAAGTGTGGCAGTTCAAATTCACCACCCACTTCTTGGAAGGAAGGTGGGACAATCCACTTCTGTGGTGATATCACCTCAGAAATCCAAGGAGGAGTCACTATGAGTCAGAACCGACTCAATGGCCATGAGTGAGAGGACCAGATAAATGGTACTGACAAGTTGGTATATGTAATTTTTTTAAAAAATAAATTAATAATAAGTTTATACACCTCGTTACATAGGTCTTAATTCAATCAAAACAGCATTTTTTTAAGTGTTCCAGACAATTGAGATCAGAAATCAAGATTGAATAATATCATTTGCTACAGAAGTCATACTACAATACAGTAATGGTTCTCAACTTTGGTCACACATTACAATTATCTCAAGATCTTAAAAAAAAAAAATAAAAAACCTCCACAGTAAGACCCCAACCTAGACATTTAAATCAGAATCCCTGAGTGTGAGCTAGGCATGCATCCTTTAAAAATCCCCAGGCACTTCCAATCTGTCTCTAAGTCTGAGAATCAATACAGTAGAGAATCATTACCTTGACTGTTTTAATTGAAATACCATTAATTAGTATTTCAAAACATGTTATGCTATTGTTAGATACTAAGTTTATACTTATTAACTAACTGGTTGCCAGTATGATATGGATAGATTTCTTTGAGCCTTGCTTTTTCTTAAGAAAATTATTTTTTGCAACTTATTCATAAGTTGTCTGTTGTCTGGATGTAGGCTTACTTCAAGAGCAAGCTCTGTCTCTATTCCCATCTCCATAGCATCTGCTGAGACACTGCTAATGCAGAAAGTGCCAACTAATTAATTAGCTCCGTTGGAACCACAACACTACAAGCTGCCACTTCATTTACCTTTTGCACTGCTTATCCAGGCTGAGCAGTGGTTGCAAGTATAACGTGTCATAAGAAATGCTGCAGCTAATGGCGTCCACATCTTGCACTCACAGTGCTAAATTATACTGCCACTCCACACTATCATTCTTCTGCATTGTAAGGTGATCCATTTATTTGAGCAGATCCTTATGTGGCACACACCAATTATTTTCACAAAGGAAAAACTGGAAATAGGTCCCATAATTGCATGCTAGTCAACCAGTCAAGTCTATAAACAAAATTACTCACTCCCTTATTACCTCTTTTACCTTCCTCTATAACTCTCTGCACATCGACTAGAGGTCTTTTCTTGTGTTTGATTTTGTTTTTAATTCATCAGTAGCAGTGCAGTTTCAGGCTGAATACCCTAAAACCTTAGAAATCACATGAAGATGGAAACCATACCTCATGTCTGCTTGCCTGCACTGAGTTAATGTAAGAAGGCCATTACTAGGGCAGTGAACATCAGGCCCAATTATTTGTTAATTAGCAGACTCAAATGCTGGTGAAAAAGTCAATTTTTTTTTTTTTTCTTTACTACTGTAATGAATGGGAGGAAATTAGAACAATTATTCCAAATGAACCACATCTTTCATTTACTACTTTAGTTGTTCTCAGTCTGTCTCTCATGGTATTCAATGTTCTTATTTTATGCATAGTAGATTAATTTTATCTTATGAATATAGATTCTGAAGTTAAAGTTCTGAATTTTAAATAAACTATCACAACGTGTATTACTTTGTTTTCAATTTCTTTCTTGATATCCTTTGTGGTCATTGGACATGCCATATGTTTTAGCACATGTGCCTCGTGTTTTGCACTCTGATCATTCCTCTTGCCACAGATCCACTCCCTCTTGCTCTATTTACAACACTGTCTGAGACTTTTGATGAGCACAATTGTTTCACAGTAAGGCAGGCCAAAACAGATATGACTTTCCTGTGTGAAGTGTAAACTCTCTGAAAGCACTTGCAATTGCAGGAACAGAGGCTAATTATTAGATAACTTTTCGGAGAATCTTTTTTAACCAAACACAGACACACACACAACACACACACACGCACAACATCCTAATCAAACAAACTATGTAAGGCCTTTGTTATGGATTGAATCTGTCCCCCCCAAAAAAAAAAAAAAATATGTGTAATAAATCCTAACCTCTGTGCCTGAAGTACAGGCATTAGGGAATGGGTTGTTTTAGCTATGTAAATGAGGCAGGATTACCATTGGGTATGTCGAGTGAATCTCTTTGGAGATATAAAAGAGATTAAACAAGCCAGCAGAGAGAGATAGGGGAAGATACATGCCAAGCCATAGGAAGGTTTTCCAGGAGAAGAAGCTCAGAACAGACAAGGACCTTCCTCCAAACACAACAGAGAAAGAAAGACTTCTCCTGGAACTGGCACCTTGAATTCAGGCTGCTAGCTAAACTAAACTTTGAAAAAATAGATTTCTGTTTGTTAAACTCACCTGTATATGGTATTTCTATTATAGCAGCATTGCATAACTAAGACAGCCCTTCCTCCTGGTCTTATCTCTGCACATGCATTTGAAAACCTAATCAAGGGATGGTGCTAAGGACAGTTCCTAAGACTATGCAATGGCAGGATTCAGGCTATCTGGTTTTTAAAATGGTAAGTCTTTTCTGAACTATAAGTATAGAATTAAGCAGGTGGAGAATAACATGAATGATATTCTATGCAGAAAGAGCAGTAGTAGCAATGATATGGAGGCAAGGAAAAATAGAGTTAAGGATATGCCGAAAATTTGGCACTTAGTAGAAATTAGAGTGAGATATGACAAGTGTCAGAATGTGAAGCCAGCAATGTAACTGGGTGACAACATGTGGGACTTTATGCTGTGCAGAAATGAGTGTACCTTTTGACAGAGGCTCTTGCTTCTCAAACCGTATATTTGAAAATCTCTGGGTATAAGGCTGTGTAATATATAATAAGCATGGGTTTGTCCTCCAGGAATATCAGGTTTATTTAAGTGTTTGGAGGGAAAAAAAGTACATTTGGTAAGTGAGTTGGAAGACAATGCAGAAATATGTATTACAATGTAGAAGATGCAATGAGCATAACTTTTAAAAGATGCAATGACTGCTAGTAAATTAAACTATGAACCGCATATTTGGATTATGCCCTTAGATCCACAGAGAAAAAAAAAATCCCACTCTTCTGCCATTGTCTCTTAAAGAGACAATGTTAAGGGACATGAACTGATTAGGAAGCAATCAACATTGTTGATAACAATAACATTAACAATACCTGCTTTAAAAAAGTAAAAACAAAACAAAAACAAACAATTGCTGTAGAGCCTGAGTCATGAAGACCCTATGTGTCTCAGAGTAGGCCTGTGCGCCATAAGATTTTCAGTGGCCAATTTTTCTGAAGTCACTTGTCAGGCCTTTCTTCTGAGGTGCTTCTGGGTGGACCCAACCTTCCAAACTTTCTGTTAGCTGCTCATTATGTAAACTATTTTCAACATCCAAGGACTCCTATTAATAATAATGTTTTGTGGCAATGAATTGATTCTGACTCATAGTCAGAATAATACTGAGCACTTAAAATTTAACAGGATCTTTTCTGAATGTTAAGATACTATTTCTAATTTCTTCTTACCAAGAACTCATGAGGTAGTGTAATGGCCAACATGAAAGGTGGAGGAGCTGATGATTAGAGACGTAAAGGCAATATCCTTGAAATATGAAGGGGCCAGGATTTGATTCCGAGTATGACTGTCTTTAGAGTTCTTCTCTTAACCAATGTTACATTCCAAAGACTGTGGAGAACTTCATTTCAAAACTTTATGCTCAAGTTATATATTGATTTAGAAAATGATGTGCTAGGTGTTAGCAGATGTGCCAGAAAATTGAAATGTAATGCCAGTAAAATCTAATTTTAAATAATCATTTATTTTGCTCTGTGACAAGGCATAGCCATTTACAGAGTTCAAAAATGTTTATTTTACAGAGATTGAATAAACTTGGTACATCAAAAAAATGTACAAGTACTGAACTTTGTAGTAATTTTCACATCTATGCATAGCTTTGTGATGAAGGAAATAGACTTTCGTTTTATTCGGGATAAGAACTAAATTTTGTTTTGTTTTTCTTTTCCTTTAGGTGAATTTAGGGAAGAGTTACAGAAATTCAGAAGAAGGAGAAAAAATTTCCTTCTTTAACCCTTGTCAAGTTTGGTCCAGAGAGATTCCACAAAGTGAAAGGCCTGGGCATTTTCACTGAGGAATCTTCTGAATTGTAGTGACTCTGGGAGCCAGGATAACAAGCTCTGGTGGCACAGTGCCTAAGGCATCTGACTGCTAACCAGAATGTTGGCAGTTCAAACCAACCAGCCACTCCATGGAAGGAAGACTGGGCAATCCACTTCCGTAATGATTCACTGCCTCAAAAACCCAAAGGGGGTCATTATAAGTCAGAATTGACTTGATGGTATTGAGTTTGGTTTGGTTCTGGGAGCCAGGATAGAAGAGACTGGGTGCCGGGATCAAGCACAGGTCACATGTGGTATTTCTAACTATTTACGTTTTATACTTCCTTTACTCTTACCTATTTGAGTGTGTTTCATAACATAAAGTCATGCTGTTACAACTAGAATCCATGTGTGGCATGCAAATTAGGGAAGGACTTGCGCTCACACTCATTGGAAAATTATTCAGCGAGGGCAAATTCCCAAAAGCAGTTGCTTTCTCATTTGTACTTAAAATGTCACTTTTATCCTGAAGGGACTGATTGTGTTAACTTCTTAAAGTACTGCAATGTAGCCAATTATTGACAGTCACTGTCATCAGTGAAAAGGTCAGCAAATTTGAAAATGTGTAATTCATCATATATTCAATAATGCTTTAAAAAAACTTTATCATAAGACCATCAACTTGCTACTGTGTGGCAAAGACAATTCATGATTACTACCATACTTATTTCAATATGTTCTGATGTGTATATTATATTTTAAGGTCTTGATTTATAAAATTAATCATGTTGTAATCTCTTATATCACTTTATGAACTTTTGAGACATTTTTAAAATTATATTTCTAATAATTCTTTTTTCTTTAATTTATTGTAGTGTGGGTGAAAGTCTATAGAACAAATTAGTATCCATTCAACATTTCGTATGTTTTTTTGTTTTGTGACATTAGTTGCAATCCCCTCAATGTATCAGTACTCTCTGATCTCATTTCCTGTTTCTCATTCTATTTATCCCTCTACTCTAACCACACTGGCCTCTTTCCAGTTTATCTGACAATTCAACTTAAGGTCTTTCTGCTTGCTTTTCTTTCTACCTGATATCTATATGGCTAACTCTTTTACATCTTTGAGGTCTTTACTCCAAAATTACCTTCTCAATAGCACCAGCCCTCACCATAAATCTACAGCTTAATCCCATCCAAACCCTCTATGATTTTATTTTTCCTTTTCAATTTATTTCAGGTATAAGACAGAAGCCCCTATTCTCATGCTAGATATGAGCTATGGGTTCACTCTCAATTCATAGAGGCTTCCCACAGTACTTTTCCATGTTGTCCCCTCCATATGTTCTCTCATTTTCTGAATCTTTCCTTCCAATAAGGGTTCTCGCCCTTTTAAGGGCTTGCTTGATTAGGTTATTTATATCAGGGTAATCTTCCTTTTGATTAACTCAAAGTCAAATAATTAGTAGCCTATTACAGAATGATATTTCATTATATACACAAGTCTTGCCTACTCTCAACATAAGGGAATTATACAAGACACAAACACCAAGGATAAAGAAACTTAGGTTAATCTTAGACTTCTTAGAGACAACTGCCTCCCCCAAGAAAATGCTTAAAGATGCTTAAAGATAACTAAAAAAAAAAAAAAAAAAAAAAAAAAAAAAAAAAAGTGGCCTAGTTGGTTCTTAAGCTGAGTCACAAAAGATTTCACATGAGCAGTTTAGAAACAGAAGTCAAGGAACAGAATAGTAAAAACCAGAGAAAATCGGGGCACTGCAGGTTAATAGGCCAGCTTCAGAAGCTGGAAGATAATCAGGGAATTCTTTGCATAATGACTTTAAAATCTAGTTGGGAAAAAATTGGCAGAGTTGAGTTACTGGTCCTGAGTTTATACTGAAACTCAGTGTTACTGATTTAATTTTGTCCCCCACCAAAACATATGTTGTAATTCTAACCACTCTACCTGTGGATATATCCCCACTTGAAAACTGGGTTTTCTGTGATATGTTAATGAGGCCATATCAGTATAAGGTATGTCCTGAAACTAATCATTTCTGAGTTACGCAAAGAACAGATTAGACACCAAAGCAGGCATATTCTTGGGGATAATGGAAGCCATATCCAGATCACTAAGGAATTCCTGAGCTACAGAAGCAGAAGGAGACAAAGATCTCCCTGGGGAGCATACAGAGAGAGAGGGTCTTGCACTACAGCTGATGTCCCAAATCCGGACTTCTGTTATCCTAAACTGTGAGAAAAAAATTTCCTTTCTTTAGGGCCACCCACTTGCGGTGTTTATGCTACAGCAGAAATAAATAAATAAAACACTCGATAGCTAATCACTCAGCTTGAGACAAAGCACTGTTATTGTGAATATTTTATCCTCCTCTCCCCACTGCTGGCTGCTAAAGCCTGGGGATATGGTGAGTACAGCAAGAAAGATGAAAAAAAAAAAAATAGTTTCTATGAACGTAACCTTCTTTAGTCAACCTCTGAGCAAGACTCAAAGCTCTTTGTATATTTTAGATAACAATACTTTGTTTCAATAGAACAGAAACTAGGAAGAATAATATTTTTAATTGGGGTTGGTGGTTCAGACCCACCCAGAAGTGCCTTGGAATACAGGCTTAGCAAACAGTTTTTTAAAGGTTACAACTGTGAAAAAACTGTGGAGCAGTTCTACTCTGGAATAGATTCAACAACACACCAATATCTTTCTCAAGGGATATAATACTTATATAGAGATAATTCATAACATTGGCATTTCATCTATACACATTCATTCACACATAACTCTGTTTTTGTTACTTTGTGCTGCTCTAACAGGAACATAACACCAATGGGATGGCTTTAACAAACAGGAGTTTTTACAATTTTGGAGGTTAGAAGTCCAAGTTTAAAGTGTTAGATCTAGCGGGTGGGTGAAAGCCCCTCAACCTTGGGCTTTAGCTCTGCCTCTTGCTCCTAGCTCACTGAAGCTGGAGGCTTTCTTCACTCAGGCAGCTACTGGCTGCTGAGATTGACAAACACACGGTTGACAAGTAGAAAGGCACAGTCCCAATATTACCAAACCACATGATGGGCCATTGATTCAAGTCCCATTAACAGCCCCAAGATCGGCAGAACATGGCAACCTGCTGAATGAAGACTCGGCTACATGCAGGGTCCAAGCATGCCAAAAAGCTGGAGACCTTCCTCAAAGTTGCTTCTTCTATACTGGGAGCAGCCCACATCCTTAAAGCAGCTCCTCAGCTGCTCCAGTAGAGTCCACCATGGAGTTAATTACAAATTTCACCGTGCAGAATAACTACATTCAGCTGTCCAGCCACTCAAATCCAAGCCCAGCCAAGTTGACACATAACCTTAACTACGGAAAACTCCATCTAATTTTTCCCTTAATTCAACATTGCATCTTTATTTTCCTTAACTCTCCTGTGAATTTGCACAAGCACTTAGTTTTCGTTTTAATTTTTAGTCTCACATTCATTCAGTCTATTTTTGCTATTTCCTTATAGCTGAAAACTTCTACATAAATAAAAGACTTACTCTTGATTTTCTTTAAGTGGTTATTCTACAAACAATTTAGTCTTACTACTTTTTCTAGCTTTCTATTTTTAAATTACTGTTGCATAGTCTCAATACTTTTGACTTAGACATTAAAAGCACCTGAACATAGATTCAAAATATTTCATACTAAAACACATTTTTTGTACAGTTCCTGGTAATATTTCCTATAAAATAAATAAATATATATTATGAGGCATGCCAGATAGTGAAAAGTAAGTTCAAATGGTACCAGCAAAGTGATACAGATGAAGCACATTATAAGGTTAAATGTAAACTCAAACTTATTCCATTGTGAGTGAGTCAATTCTGAATCATAGGAATCTTGTAGGACTAAGTAGAAGAGTCTCATAGGCTTTCCAAGACCATAAATCTTTATGGAATCAGAGTGCCATGTCTTCTTCCCATGAAGCCTTGGGGCTACAAGTGCCAACCTTGCAGTTAGCACCTGATCTCTTAACCATTGTGCCACCAAGACTCTGACACAACCTTCCACAAATAAAACCCATGACCATAAAGTCAATTTTGACTCATAGCATCCATATAGGACAGAGTAGAACTGCCCCATAGGAAGTAAATTTTTCCAAGGAAGTACATCTTTATGGAAACAGACTGCTCAATCTTTCTCCTGTGGAGTGTCTGGTATACTCAAACCTCTGACCTTTTGGTTAGAAGTCAAATGCCTTAACCACTAGGCCAGCAAAGCTCCTCTGACACAAACTTACAGTACAATAAATACCAGAAACATTCATACAATAAAAAGTTTGTTTATTGAGGATATAATTTTTAAAGAAACATTTCAATGTCTTAACCAATTTGGAAACAAATTTTACTTTTTTGTATTGAAAAGAATTGGAACATTTTCATGCTTAGATATTCGTTTATACCTTTAGTATCTTTAAAGAAAAATGAGGTTCTATTATACAAAGAAGAGAAAAGAAAAGAAAAAAATAAGAGTAGTAGGCAGATCTCTGTTCTGCCTGATTGATAATGTGTTGTGTCCTTTAAGTCTGACACTCTGATTGCCATTTAATTAGCCATCCTCTCCCTTTCTTCCTCTACTTGTAGTTGTAAATATATTTCCAGGATTCTTAAGGCCACTTATTTTCTGATATAAACTAACTCTTAATAAGTCCTGCATATAAGAAGGAGCTGTTTGGAGGGCAAATTTATCTGTCCTAAGACATAATTAAAAGAGGATAAAGTAAATTTAAAAAGGTATATATCATGTGATGCATTCCACAGAATCACAATTCATCTGGCATTGTATTATTTATTACTTCCTGATCACACAGTAGAAAGAATAGCATTTATTATTGTTCAGAAAATGATTTATAGGAGAAGTTGATGAAGTACAGTATAAAAAGAATGTCAAATTTCAAACTTTCAAGTTTTTGAGTTATACAACAAAGTCCTTAATTGAAAAGAGACTAGGCTGCCTGGAGAAAATGTGAGGAAACCAAGAAACAAAATGGATCTGCTTCCTCTTATTGTAGTTTAAAGCCCTAGAAGCCTGTGCCAAATTCACTAAGGTATTCCCTAAAGGCAACGATCTGAAAGATTTCCAGAGATGCTACTAATATACATATTGCTGCTGTTGAAATACGTCTGTTCTGGTTATTTGAGTTTAGATCTTTCTAACACAGTGTCAGACAGTGAGGTGATCCCTTCTATTGATTCTGTTGACTTTGGAGTTAATAATCTGCTTGTGTTCATATGCTGTTCCACCACTTAATAATTCTTTGAACATCATTTCATCTTATTGTATTGATTTTCTCATGTTTTAAGTTGAGATAATAACAGAACCCATTTTATGGAATCATTTGGAAACTAGCAAAGAGAATATATAAAGTGTCTTGATCAGTGCCAAGTGAGCCCCAGTGGTTAAAGTGCTTGGCTGCTAACCGAAAATTTGAAAGTTCAAACCTACCAGCTACTCCTAGGGAGAAAGATGTGTCATTATGCTTCTATAATGATTTACAGCCTTGGAAATCCTATGGGCAGTTCTACTCTGTCCTACAGGGTCACTGTGATTTGGAATCCACTTGATAACAGTGGGTTTGGTTTTGGGTTTGATCAGTGCCTTGTAGAGAGTAAATATTATATAAATGTTAATTTTTACCATCATGTGCAAAATCTTTTTAAATCTGTTTTGAATTGTTCAAATTATTCATCTTCTAGATTCAACCATATTAGAAGATGCTGTGTTTCAAGTTTCCATAACCCTAAAATCAGCACAAAAACAAAGCCCATAGCATTGTGTCCTGATAATGCCTCAAGATATTATCTTTTATTTTCCTTCATCTTCACAATTTTTAAAACCATTGGCTCTACTTTATTGACACCCAGTCACACTTCCTTCCCTGAAAACTGCCATCGCTATATCCAGAGTAATGAAATTGTGTTCCTGTAGTGCACTCCAAAAACTAAGGAGGTGGCATGGAGTAATGAAAAGAGCAAGAGGTTTGGAATCAAACTGCCTTGACTTTAAAACTCAGCTCTGAAAGATACCAATTCTGTGACACTTAATTAAGTGAAGAACCAAAGTTGCTTAAATATATTGAACCTCAGTTTCCACATTTGTAAAATGCATTGCTGCTCAGATTAAATAAGAAATTATATCTAGAATTGTACCTGAAATGTATTAGAAGCATGGTAAATATTAGTCTTAATTCTGATCTAATTTTCTCCTTAAAGGCAAAGGCTTAGTTCAATTTTCTTTGAAATCTTTACTCACTGTAACATGAAAAAACTTTTAAATTTTCCTTGAACATCTCAGTATCTTTGCTTCCATAACATTGGTCTCTTGAGTTTCTTAAAATGTATTTAGCCTTCCTTCCATGGCTTCATTTTACTACTTCAACTTTCATATAAAAGTCTTCTAGATTCCATCCCAAGCCCACAAATATTTTTCTAATACCCTACATGTGGAATTTTACCCTCTGATACATCTGACTTTGCAGATAATTTTTATTGTAGACCATTAATTTAGAAACTACGGAGATATTCAAACACCTAAAGCCTCCCTACTAGTTTAGCTTTAAAAAAATTAAAAATCAACACTGTTGTCATTGAGTTGATTTCAACTCATGATGACCCCATGCCTTGGTTCTCTAGTGCTGCTGTAACAGAAATACACACGTGGATGGCTTTAACAAACAGAAATTTGGGTTTTTTTACAGTTTAGAGGGCTATTCCAAATTCAGAGTGCTAGCTTTCCCTTTCTGTGTCACTTTGTCCTGGAAGGATCCTAGACCAGAGAAATTGGGTCCACAGGATGAACTTTGCTCCTGGCACTTTCTCACGGGTAGTACATCTCCCCTTCTCTGCTCACTTCTTTCGCCCTTATCTCTTGTAAGATAAAAGGTGTTGCAGGCCACATTGGATTAGGACTGTGATCGGATGAAGGATGTTTCATCTTCTCCTTAATTCTCTTACATCTGATCAGCTTATCATAGCAGATCGCAGCGTTACATATCTGCCATATTACATAATTATTTAACTGCTAAGTGGATGGCCTGGTTTTCTCTCATTATGCTGCTGAATGGGTCTGACCAAAAGCTCTCACTGCCTTCGAGCTGGATCCAACTCATAGTGACCCCTCTTTGGCGTCTGAAGCAGTAGCACTACAGAAATAGATTGTCCAGTATGTCTGCCGAGGAGTGGCTGGTGGATTTGAACCTCCAGCACTCTGGTTAGCAGTCAAATGCCTTAGACACTAGCACTCACCTTTTGGTGCAAACAATTTGTGCCATGCAGGACCTCAGGCACATTAATCTTAGTTTAGGTCAGGTTAATTTCACGACTTTCCTATAATTTTTGTTTTTGTTTGTTTTGTTTTACATTTAGTTTTCATGTATGGTCTGTTGTTTGTGAGATTTGTTCCTCTTTCTCGCATAGTGCGTTGGTATTAATATTCGAATTTCAGTTGATTCAAAGCTGTGCAGGGTCATATTACTCATCCTCAATATAAAAAGAAAAACACAACATAAATTACTCTTCCAGAATCGTCCTCCACTCTTTCCCTAAAAGCATAACAAACTTGACTTGCCTACTCTCTGGTATTGCTCCCATGGTGACCATAACTTATACCATCCCTCAATCTATTCTTTGAAGTACATCTGTGGAATAAACAAATAAGCGATTGTTTCTCCTTTGAAATATCATTATCCTCTCTTATAGTCTCCCAGCTGTTTGAGTACAACTAGCAATCACTTTTTCTGGGCTTGTCTTACTATTCCACTATACTTTGGATAAAGTCATAATTATTCTTTAAATAGACATGTTGTTGTTGTTGTTGTTAAGTCCCGTTGAGTTGTTTCCGACTCATAGCGACTCCATGTACAGCAGAATGAAACGCCGCCCAATCCCGCACCAGC
>NW_006922201.1:1145043-1165927 GCF_000298275.1 Orycteropus afer afer
CCCTCCTTGGGTTTCCGTGGCAGTATCACTATGGAAGTAGAATTGCCCAACCTTCCTTCCGAGGAGTGGCTGGTGGGTTTGAACCGTCAGCCTTCTGGTTAGCAGTCAAGTGCCTTAGGCACTATGCTACCAGAGCTCCTAAATTCAAGGAGCTCTGGTAGTGTAGTGTGTAGGATATTTGGCTGCTAACCAGAAGGTCAATGGTACCCATCAGCTGCTCCACGGTAGGAAGATGAGGCAATCTATGTTACTTCAGTAAAGTTAACAGCCTTGGGAACCCTATGGGTTGCTATGAGTCACGATTGACTTGATGGCAGTGAGTTGGAAATGAAAATTCAAACTCTATTACTTTCAATTTATAAAATTTAAATTTAATCTACTCTCTGAAAATCAGATTATTCACCTATAATACAGAGCTACTATACTCCACCTCAGAGCACAGGACATATAGAAAGTAATAATGATAGGTGCTCACCTGTTCATTACTAACTTCCCTGCTCAATATTGAAGCCCTTTCATTGCATGGTTGCATGTCTTGAAAGTAATGGACACTCAATAAAAGTTTGAGAGAGGAATAAATTATAAAAATATAATTGTTATATATTCTTATTGTAATTAATAAAAATATCAATTAATTATTTTAAATAGATGACATTCTTTAGATGATTCACAAAATTCATGAAAAATTTGTAACATTTTATCATTTCTGTTTTTAAAATGGCCCATATATTGAGGAAAATACAGTAACATTCTCTTTTTTTTCATATGGAATATTCCTGAAATAGCGTTAAAATACAAGATGAATTGGCTCAGGAATACCTTCAAGTAGATGTTTTCTACTATTGTTGTTGTTGTTGTTAGGCGCCATTGAGTCATCTCCAACTCATAGAGAACTTATGTGTAACAGAACGAAGCATTATCCAGCCCTCTGCCAGCCTCCCAATCCTTGCCATACCTGAGCCCATCATTGCAGCTACTGTATCAATCCATCTTGTTGAAGGACTTCCCCTTTTTTGTTGACCGTCCACTTTACTAAATAGGATATCCTTCTCCAGAAAATGGTCCCTTCTGACAATATGACCAATGTAGGTGAGTTGAAGTCTGGCCGTTCTCACTTGCAAAGAACATTCCAGCTGCACTTCTTCTAGGACAGATTTGTTAGCTCTTTTAGCAGTCCATGGTACTTTCAGTAGTCTCGCCAACACTGCAATGCAATATTATCAACTCTTCTTCAGTCTTTATTCATCGTCCAGCTCTCACATGCATACAAGGCAACTGAAAATACCATGACTTAGGTTAGACACACCTAAGTCTTCAAGGAGACATCTTTGCTCTTCAGCACTTGAAAGAGTTCTTTTGCAGCAGATATTCCCAATTCCATAAGTCTTCTGATGTCTTGACTGTTGTTTCCATTAGTGTTGATTGTAGAACCAAGTAACATGAAGTCTTTGACAACTTCAATCTTTTCTCCATTCATTGTGATGCTGCTAATTTGTCCAGTGGTGAGGATTTTCATTTTCTTCATATTTAGATGTAATCCCTACTTCAAATTGTAGTCTTTAATTTTCATCAGTAAATGCTTCAAGTCAACCTCACTTTTAGCAAGCAAAGTTGTGTCATCTGTGTATTGCAGGTTATTAATGAGTCTTCCTCCAATCCTGATGCCACATTCTTCTTCATATAGCCCTGCTTCTTGGATTATTTGTTAGTGTACAGGTTACATAAATATGATGAAAGGATGCAGCCCTAATACACTCCCTTCTGAATTTTAAACCATGCAGTAACCCCTTATTCTGTTAAAATAACAGCCTCCTAGTCTATGTATAGGTTTCTCGTGAGTAAAATTAAGTGTTCTGGAACTCCTATTGTTCTCAATGTTACCCATAATTTGTTATGATCCACACAATTGAATGGTTTTGCATAATCAATAAAACACATAAACACCACTGTGATATTCTTTGCTTTTAACCAATATCCATTGGATATCAGCAATGATATCCCTCATTCCATGTCCTCTTCTGAATCAAGCTGGCACTTCTGGAAGTTCTCTGTCAGTATACAAATGTAATCATTTTTTAATTATCTTCAGTAACATTTTATTTGCATGTGATATTAATGATATTGTTCGATAATTTGCACATTCTGTGGTATCACTTTTCTTCAGAATGGGTACAAATATGGATCTTTTCCAGTCAGTTGGCCAGGTAGCTTTCTTCCAAATCTATTGACATAGCTTAGCACAGCATCCATTTGTTGAAACATCTCAATGGGTATTCTGTCAATTCTTGGAGCCTTGTTTTTCATCACTTCCTTCAGTGCAGCTTTGATTTCTTCCTTCAAGACCATTGGTTCTTGATCATATGCCACCTCCTGAAATGAATGAATGTCTACCAATTCTTTTTGGTAGAGTGACTGTGTATTCCTTCCATTTTCTTTTCATATTTTCTTCATCATTCAGTATTTAGTCCATAGATCTTTCAATATTGTAAATGAAGGCTTAAATTTCTTCTTCAATTCTTTCAGCTTGAGAAATGCCAAAGTATTCTTTCCTTTTGGTTTTCTAACACCAGGTCTTTTTACACTTCATTATAATAATTGACTTTGAAATCTTCTGTTCAACTCTTTTATCTTGTCATTTCTTCCTTTTGCTTCAGCTACTCTCCATTCAAGGGCAAGATTTGGAGTCTCTTCTGACATCCATTTTGGTCTTTTCTTCCTTTCCTGTCTTCTTAATAACCTTTTGCTTTCTTCATGGATGATGTTCCTGATGTCATTCCACAATTCCTCAGGTTTTCAGTCATTGGTGTTCAATGCATCAAATATATATTTTTAGATGATCTCTAACTTCAGGAGAGATATAATCAAGAATATATTTAGGCTCATGGACTTGTTTTAATTATCTTCAGCTTAAACTTGAACGTGCATATGAGCAATTGATGGTCTTTTGCACTATCAGCTTCTGTCCTTCTTTTGGCTGAAGATATTGAGCTTCTCCATTGCCTCTTGTGACAGATACAGTCAATTTCTTTCCTCTGTACTCCATCTGATGAAGTCCACATGTATAGCCATCATTCGTGTTGTTCAAAAAAGATATTTGCGATGAACGTTGTTGGTCTTGCAAAATTCTATCATGCAACCTCCAGCATTATTTTTATCACCAGGCCATATTTTCCAACCACCAGTGATGCTTCTTTCTTTCCAACTTTCGCATTCCAATCACCAATGATAATCAACACATCTTGATGGTATGTTCAGTTAATGTCAGCCTGTAGAAGTTGGTAAAATCTTCAATATCCTCATCTTTGGCTTTGGTGGTGGTGCATAGATTTGATAATATTAACTGGTCTTACTTATAGGCATATGAATATTATCCTGTCACTGACAGTATTGTACTTCAGGATAAATCTTGATACATTCTTTGTGATGATGAATGCCACACCATTCCTCTTCGATTTGTCATTCCTGGTGTACTAGATCATATAATTGTCTGATTCAAAATGGCCCAAACCAGTCCATTTCAGCTCACTAATGGCTAGGATATTGATATTTATGTGTTCCATTTCATTTTTAACAACTTCAAATTTTCCTAGATTCATACTTTGCACATTCCATGTTCCAATTATTAATGGCTGTCTGCTGCTATTTCTTCTCATCCTGAGTCATGCCACATCAGCAAATGGAGGTCCTGAAAGCTTTGCTCTATCCATGTCATTAAGTTGGACTCTACTTTTAGGAAGCAGCTCTTCCCCAAGAGTATTGTGAGAGCCTTCCTACCACCTTCCAGCACTATATTGGACAATGTTTCAGAGCTATTCATAAAGTTTTCCATTAATATATCAGGTCATGCTTCACTGATATTCATAAGGTTTTCACTGGCTGATTTTTTGAGAGGTGGATGGCTTCTTCCTTTTTCTGAGTCTGTCTTAGTCTGGAAGCTCTGCTGAAAACTGTCAACCATGGGTAACCCTGTTGGCATTTGAAAGACCAGTGGCATAGCCTCCAGCCTCACAGCAACAAGCAAGCCTCCACAGTATGGACAAACTTACAGACAAGTTTGTCTCCCTTACCTGTTTCAAACTGCTCTGCTCACTTCCTGGTCTTCTCAAGCTGCTGCAAAACCACTGCACTGGCTCACTTCCTTCCTCATCTCCCCAATTTTCTACTGAAGCCAAAACCCACTGCTGTCGAGTCGAGGCAACTCATAGTGACCCCTTCTTGGGTTTCCGAGGTGATATCACTACGGAAGTAGATTGTCCAACCTTCCTTCCAAGGTGTTGCTGGTGGGTTTGAACTGCCAGCCTTCTGGTTAACAGTCAAATGCCTTAAGCACTATGCTACCACAGCTCCCATTTTCTAATGAGAATATTCAAATATTATATTTTCAAAATTCTTAGTAACTTTCTCAATAATTTTTCTAGAATTTCTTCCACTGATGAAATTGATATGATACTAGTAAATTTTCTTAATGGTCAAGTCACTCCCTTGTTGATTTTGTTGTTATTTGCCATCGAGTCAGCCCCAACTCATAGTGATCCCTCCTTGGGTTTCCGAGGCAGTATCACTACGGAAGTAGGATTGCCCAACCTTCCTTCCAAGGAGTGGCTGGTGGGTTTGAACCGCCAGCCTTCTGGTTAGCAGTCAAATGCCTTAGACACTATGCTACCAGAGCTCCTCACTCTCCCTTAAGAAATGAAAATATTTAACAAACACATACACTAACACATCATATACACACACAATACCTCCTCAAAAAATTCCATACTCAGACAGAAAATGGGCAATTTAAATCAATTTTCAAAAAATAAATATATTCCAGATATTATATAGGTTTCAAGGTATCGTGTATACCAGGAATTACTACGTCAGAATAAGATCACACCACTGAAACGTTTATACTAACTGCAGCATAAAGCAAGGAAAATCTCCTCTCAATATATTAGGAGTTAGTGATAATTTAACATGTTTCATCAATTTTTATGGACTAAATGTATTATGCCAAGAAATTTGGAAGACACCTAACTGGCAGCTTACTGAAAGAGATCCATAGTTGTGCCCCTTCCAAAGAAAGGTGATCCAACAGAATGGATAAATTATCAAACAATATAATTAATATCACACACAAGTAAAATTTTGCTGAAAATAATGCAGAAATGGTTTCAGCACTACATGGACAAGGATCTGTGAGAAATTCAAGTCAGATTCAGAAGGAATGTGGAAAGATGAATATCATTGTTGATGTTAGATGGCTCTTAACTAAAAACAGAGAATACCAGAAAGATGTTTACCTGTGTTTCACTGACTAAGGAGAAGTATTTAACTCTATGAATCATACCAAATTATGGAGAAGATGGAAAAAAATAAGAAGTTCAGAACACTAAATTGTGCTCATGAGGAACCCGTGCATAAACCAAGAAGCTATTGTTAGAACAGAAGGGGATATTGCATATTTTAAATTCAGGAAGGGTGTGTGCCAAGTTTGTATCCTTTCACCATACATACTAAATCTGTATGCTGAGAAAATAATCTGAGAAACTGGACTATATGAAGAAGAATGTGGCTTCAGTATTACCTGCAATATGTACATGACACAATCCTGTTTGCTGAAAGTAAAGATGACTAGAAGCACTTACAGATGAATGTCAAAGACTGCAGCCTTCAATATGGATTACACCTCAAAATAAATAACAAGAAATCCTCACAAATGGACCAATAAGCAACATGATGATAAATGGAGAAAAGTTTGAAATAGTCAGTGATTTCATTTTACTTGGATCCACAATGAACACCCATAGAAGCAGTGGTCAAAAAATCAGATGTCATTGCACTGGGAAAATCTGCTGTAAAAGATCTCTTTAAAGTGATAAGGAGCAAAAATATCACTTTGAAGACTAAGATGTGCCTGACCCAAGCCATGGTATTTTAGTGGTTTCATATGCAGTTAGAGCCAGACAATGAATAAGGAAGATTACAGAAAAATTGTTGCATTTGAGTTGGCAAAGAATATTAAACATAGCATGGACCTCTAGAAGAATGAACAATTCTGTCTTGGAGGAAGTAAAGCTGGAATGCTCCCTAGAAGCCAGATTTGTCAGACTTCATCTTTCATGCATTGGTCATGCTATCAGGAAGAACAAATCCCTGGAGAAGGAAATTCATGCTTGATAATGTAGAGGGTCAGCAAAAAAGGAGAAGACCCTCAATGAGATGGATTTACACAGTTACTGGAACAATGGGCTCAAAGATGGCAACAGTTGCGAAGATGGTGCAGAACTGGGCATTGTTTTATTATATTGTGCATGGGATACACATGCGTGGAAGATGATTCAATCATACCTAGTATAATAAGTATAGTATATGGTGATCCAACATTGGATTTAATCAAATAAACTAAGAATACTTGAATCCTGCCCTATTTAATCATAGAAAATGGTTAGACCTAACATAAATAATACATTTCAATTAAGTATAAGAAATAATGATTTTTTTTTTTAGGAAGATAAAGGTAACTGAAATTATAAAATGAAGAGCCTAACAGACAGAAACTAGACTAATGAACAGTTCAACAATGATTTTAGTAGAAGGAACTTACTAATATATCTCTAGTCCTAGGGCATTGTCATCAGGATGATTTATCTTCTTGGATTCTTGACTGACTTCTTTTTAAAATTCAAATTTCATAAAAGGCAAAAAATGCTATTCCCTTGTTTGCATAGTACCATCTTCCTCAAATTAAGCTGTTTTTTATTTTTTTGCTTGTACTAGCTTCTTTTCCCTTAAATACACAAGGGTTTTTTTTTTTGTTTGTTTGTTTGTTTGTTTTTGCTGGTAGTTCTTTATAAGGACTTAAGAGGGAGGGAGCAGTTTAACTTAGGTGTTAAGCCAAGCTACATTCTTCAACTCAGTGAATTACAGAGCACGGAGGAACAAAAAATGTTGGCAGTTTAACCCACCAGCCACTCTGCAAGAGTCAGATGAAGCAGTCTGCTTCCATAAAGATTTATAGCCTTGGAAACCCTATGGAGCAGTTAGTTCTACTGTGTCCTAAAGGGTCACTATGAGTCAGAATCAACTTGATGGTGGTGGGTTGAGTTTATCTCTGATATTATTGGTATATGATTAAATGTAAAGTGGTATTTTGATTTTCTATTTATCATCACAGTTCAGCTTGTGAGTACTTAGAGAATCCCACAGGAAACAAGAACAGTTGACAGGTGAAATTAATTTTCCCCAGGATGAAAGACTTTTATATCATTAAAACAAAACTATAGTCTATGAAAAACATTCAGAGGGGAAATTACATGTTCAAATATAAAAGAACTTTGTGAAGAAAAGCAATAATTATCTCATGCAAAGTTTATAACATAAAAAAGAGGTAAAATATATGACAATAATAACTCAAAGAGCAGAAAGGGGTAAATAGAGTAAAAGTATAAAAGTATTGTTGTTTTCTGTGATATGACAAAAGTTCTAATTAAGGAAGACTATATAAGTCAAGAATGTACACTTCAAATCTTTAGATTAACTTCTAAAATTATAACTAAAATTTAAAAAGGAATGGCAAAAACATTCTACATCAAAGAAAGCAGAGAAATGATAACAATAATAAAGAACAGATGGGAGTAAGAGAAAAAATATAACAAGATGATAATTTTAAACCCATCTATATCTGCAGTTATAGTTGCTGTTGTTGGTGGTGGTGTTGTGTGCTGTCGAGTCAGAACTGACTCATAGTGACCCCTCCTTTGGTTTCTGAGGCAGTATCACTGTGGATTTCCCAGTCTTCCTTCTGAGGAGTGGCTGGTGTCACTTCTGGTTAGCAGTCAAGTGCCTTAGGCATTATGCTACCAGAGGTCCCACTATAGTGTATGAAAATATATTTAACAAGGTTGGCAAACCAAACAAGCAAAAAAACACACTCACTACCTTTGAGCCCATTCCAACTTATAGCAACCCACCCCCATTGAGTTTCCAAGGTGGTAAATCCTTATGGAGTAGATTACCCCATCTTCCTTTCTGCAGAGCAGCTGTTGGGTTTGAACCACGAACCTTCTGGTTAGCAGTCAACTGCCTTAAGCATAGTTACACTAGATCTCCTTATCAAGGTTGGCAGATTGGGTAAAATATAACAAGACCTATTTATATATTGTTCATAATGTTTATGTTTATATATGAATAAAAAGAAACATTTATAGTAAACATATGGAGAAATTGAAAGGATTGAAAAATTTGTGCCACGTAACTGAAAAAAAATCAAATAATTTTATTCTCAGAATAGACTGACATGAATCAGAATTATAATTTCATTAGTCAAGCCAACATTTACTAATATTTTTTAAGGATGAAAGTAATTAAGAGATTAAACAACAAAGAAAGGAGAGGTTTGGTACCAGCAAAACAGGTCTCCTGGTCCTTTCTTACACAGGATGTTCTTCATTTCAGGTTAATATAGAAGGATTCTACTAATGCCTTCAATTTGCATCACTTACACAAGAAAGCAGTTTTAGGGGTATAACATCTCCATTTTATATTGGAATAGTTATATAAATTTCATTACACTTTACAAGATGATATTTAAAAATTCACTTAGCTTCCTCATTTCCATGATCAGGAAAATATATAATGATGTATATTTGGTAATCAGTGATCAGATACTTGACCTAAAGGATATTTATAAAACATGTTTACCAACTAATGACTACACAATATTTGAAAGTACACACATAACATGCTTCAAAATAGACCATATGAAATAAAAAGATGTTCAAAATCCTATATAATTCAGATAAATTAAAATTACAATGACACAATTATTACATAGTCACTAGACTTACTGAAAGTAAAGATTAACAATACAGAATATAGGAAATAATGCTAAGCAATTTTAAATTTTGAACAATGCTGGTACTATTACAAAACCCAAACACACTGTCATCAAGTTGATCTGACTCAGAGCAACCCTTTAGGAGAGTAAAACTGCCCCATAGCAGCTTGTGTTAATATAACATGGTATGAAACTGGTAATTTTTTGGTAAATTAAACTAAATTATTCTGTCATCCAAAAATTTCTTCTCAGAATATTACTCAGGAAAAAATGAAAACATATTTTATAAAAAGACTTGCTCAAGAAAGTTCACTGATGTTTTGTTAATACTAATACAAATTAAAAACAATCCAAATATTCCTTGAAAGGAGAGCAGAAAATAAATTGTGATGTATTCATGCAGTAAAATACTGTTCAATAATTTAAATAAATAAGTGAATTCTGAAGCAGTTTACACTGATGCATATTACAATATATATGCACTTCAACAAGATTGTGTAATGTAAAAACAGTCAGATTTAAGGTTCTGGCAAAATGGAGGAATAGGCAGTCAAGCTCCACAGACTCTCTGCAGCAAAGCATTGAGAAACCAGCAGAAAGTGATACAGAACATGATCCTGAAACACTGAGCTTTGAAGGCAAGGATTAAAAAAAAAAAAAAAAAATGGATTAAATACCAACTAGTAGAAGAACCTGAATGAAAACAGTGACAAAGGAAGCTGGAGATGGCTGGCTGTCCTAAAGGCACAGCCATTTTGAATATTCCCTAATAGCAACCTAAGAATTAGCATTGTAACTAAAGATTGTATGGGCAAGAACTACATTGGTACCTGACAACCAGAAAGGAAAACAGTGAAGAAGGAGACAAACAGATCTATAGACTGACAGTGGCTGTCCTGAGAGTGCAGCCATTTTGAATATTCACAAGCAGTGCGCATAACCATTTTCAATATACACAAGTGACATTCTTCCCAGTGATGATATAGGAGTGCACTCCACTTACTGGCGACAGTATGGGAGACCACACTGGGGGCTGATGGGTGGAAAGTCTAACTGAGTAGAAGACAACAACTATTCCAGCACAACCCAACCGTACATGTACCTCCTGCAGCCCCACCTACTGAGAGAGGGCCACCACTTGTTTTACACAAACTGAACAATAATAGATGGAGCTCAATACCAGCTCAACTTGCCCTGAAGTGTTTCTTATGAACAGCTACCAAAGATCAGTGCATATACTCTCATTCTCTTTCACAAATTAAACTTAAATGTAACACTACAATGTCTCAGAGATAACAGACCATTACAGTCCACCCAAAGACGTAAGATAAAGTAGTAGAAACAAGCGACCAGGATACAACACCAAAAAACAACCCTGAAGAAGAAGCAGCATTAGAATTCCCGGATAAGGAATTCAAAACAATATAGTTGGGTACCTTCAACAGATTGAGAGATAGATGAAGGAAAACACTGACAAAATGAAGGAAAACATAGAAAAATTCTCAAACAAATTAGGAAAACAACACAAGAAAAAACTAAAAACATAGACAAAAATTAGAAATTATACAAAATCAACAAATAGAAAACTAGAAGATTAATACTAAGATTTCAGAATAAATGACACATTAATGGGCAAAGGAGTAGAATCAAATCACTAGAAGACAGAATTGTGAATGAAAACAAATACCTCAATACTACTTTGCTAAAGGATCAATCAGACAAAAGTTTAAAACAAAATGAGGAAAGCCTAAGATTCATGTGGGACAACATCAAGAGAAATAACCTACATGTAATCAGAATTCCAGAACAGGAAGGGATAGATAAAACAACAGAGAAAATTGCCAAAGATTTATTGCAAGAGATTTTGCTAATATGATGGGGGGGGGGGAACCTAACTGCAATCGAGTCGATTCAAAGATGAAAATATACCCACTCAAGACATTCAAAGAACCCAAACAGAAATGCCTGCAAAAGAAAATCACCAAGACATATCATAATCAAACTCACCAAAACAAAAGACAAAGAAAGAATCCTAATAGCAGTATGGGAAAAACAAAAAGTTACCTACAAAGAGCAAACAATAAGACAAAGCTCTGATTTTTCAGCAGAAATCATACAGGAGGGAAGGCAATGACATGCCATGTACAAAACCCTGGAAGAAAAAAAAAATCCAGTGAAGAAGTATATCCCCAGCCAAACTTTCCCACAAATATGAGGGTGAAATTAGGAGATATGTAGATAAGCAAAAATTGATTAAGGGAATTTGTTAAATTAGGTTAACATTACAAAAGATCTTAAAGGGATTCCTTTGTCCAGAGAACCAGAAACAGCAAACAGTGGCTGATGATTAATGTACATGATGACATAACTCAGGAACCAAACCAGTTATTTTTTTTGTCTTTCTTTCTTCTTTCTTTCTTTATTTATTTTATTGTGATTTGGGTGAAAATTTACAGAGCAAATTCACTTTCCATACAGCAGTTCACATATACTTTGTCTCATGATATTGACCACAGTTTACACAATGCAACAGCTCCCCTCCCACTTCCTCCCCATAGTTACCTCTTTCCAGTGTCCATCCTTCCATGGACTCCTGCCCCTGAGCTGTCTCCCTGTGCATAGGCAGGCCTTCTTTCTCAATGATTGTTCTCTCCAAAGAGTATATCTACCTCAAATAAATGTTCAACTCATATGCCTGCTTTCTGTTTGGCTGGAAACCACAGGTGTGGGTTCAATTCCAGACCTGAAGGGCAGCTAGGGGCCATAGTCTCAGTGGTTCCACCAGGCTCTATTGGACCAGCAAACCTGGTCCTGCCTTTTTTTTTTTTTCCTCCAAATGATTTTGAATTTTGTTCCACATGGTACACCCTCTCTATCAAGGATATCCTACATAGATCCCCTTCCATGTGGATGGCAATGGTAGCCAGGCACCATCTAGTTCTTCTGGTCTCATAGTCGTGTAGGCTGCAGATCAGATGGTGTACCCATTGCTAGGACTAATTGTTTCCATGAATTTGGGTTTTCTTCATTCTTCTTTGCTCTGGACAAGGAGAGACCCATTGTTGCATCTAGATGGCAGCTTGCTAGCTTTTAAGATCCCAGTCACTACTCGCCAAAGTAGGATAGTTATTAAAGTACCCTAAAGAAAATATGTTTACAAGACTGGAACCAGAGACATCAATTGGTAATGAGTACAACTACAAAACAAAAAGAGGGAATAAATAATGTAGTTACTGAACTTCTGAATGGTGAGGATGCCAAGACATTTGTGAGATATAAAAAACAATTTTAAACTTGGGAAGAAAATAATAAGTCACAGGGTAATTTCAAAAAAAGAAAGAAAGAAACCTTTACATAAAAATAAAAAAAGAGGAGACTAACAAATAGTTAGCAAATACTAAAACAATAGCAATAACGGAAATGATAACATGACTCATAAACAAAATGCCACCAGAGCTCCCAAAATGAGCTCAGCACATAAAATTATGTGAAACAAAGAAATCAGCAACACTATTGATAACAAAGCAATATCAATAAATTCATACTTGTCTATAAGTACACTGAAAGTCAATGGATTGAATTTGCCACTCAAAAGACAGAGAGTTGCACACTGGATAAGAAAACATGACCCATCAATATGCCATCTACAAGAGACTCACCACAGACACAAAGACAAAAATAGGCTAAACATCAAAGATTGGAAAAAAAAATATATATATATCAAGCAAATGGCAATCAAAAAAGGGCAGGAGTGGCAATATTAACTTCTGATAAAATAGACTTTAAGAGAAAAATGACCATAAGAGACAAGGAAGGACATTATATAATGATTAAAGGATCAATTGAACAAGAGGACATAACCATAATAAATATATATGCACCCAATGAAAGAGCTCTAAAATACATAAATTGGATTTAAAAGAGAATTGAAAAGACAAATAGATGACTCAACAATAATACTAAGATATTTTAATACATCACTTTCAGTAAAAGACAGAACAACTGGAAAAAAACTCACCAAAGACACAGAAGAATTAAACGACACAATCCACCAACTTCACCTTATACACATCTACAGAGCACTTCACCCAATAACTGCACAACATACATTATTTTCCATCACACATGGAAAATTCTCCAGGATAGACCTTATGTTAGGCCACATAGCAAGCCTCAATGAATTTAAAAACTTGCAGTACTCCAATGCATCTTCACAGATCACAATGCAATTAAATTAGAAATCAACACTAAGATCAATAGAAAAAGATAAAACACATGGAAACTAAGTAATATCCTCCTCAAAAACAACTGGGTAATAGAAGAAATAAAAAATGAACTAAAAAATTCCTTGAATCATACAAAATGAAAATGCAACATACCAAATTCTTTGGAACACAGCAAAAGTGGTGATCAAAGCACAATTTATAGCAATAAATGTACATATCAAAAAAGAAGAGCCAAAATCAACACGTTAACACAACATCTCCAACAATTCCTTTTCTTCAGCTACTCCTGTCATTGCTCAAGATGCTTACTAACAAATTGTTCCTGGTGGCCAGGATGGAAGTTATGAATGGGCTAATAACATAAACCTCCACCCACCAATGCTGACCTGATTATAGACACTGCCAAATACCCAATTTGTTGACAGAAAAGACAAACACTGATTGCCAGATACAGCACCATTTCCAGGATGATCAACCATTATTCTGATTTCAGGTACATGGTCCCTGGAAAAAATTGTGCTTTGTTCTTACTGGAATATGAACTTACTCTAGATATGTATTTACTTTTACTGTATGCAATGTTCCTGCCAAATCTACAAATACATGAACTTATAAAATGCCTAGTTTACTATCATTGTATTTCATAAAGCATTACTTCTGATCAAGGAACTCACTTCATGACAATGAGCCATGTTCAAATTCACTAATCTTACCATGTTGCCCATCATCCTAAGAACCTTGCTTGTTTGAATACTGGAAGGAATTTTAAAGACTCAATTACAATGCCAGTTTGGTCAAAATCTTTGCATAGTTGAGACAATGTCCTCCAGGAGGCTGTTTGTGCTCTAAATTAGTGTCCAATTTGTACTCTTACTGAGGATTTACAAGTTCAGGAATTAAAAGGTAGAAAATGGAAGTAACTCCAATCACAATTACCCCTGGTGAAATGATAGGAAAATTTATACTTCCCATCCTTGTATCCTTATGCTTTACTAACCTAGAGGACTTAGTGTCAAAAGGAAGAGTATTTCCTCTAGAAATCAAAACAGTGAAATCCTTGAACCGAAAGTTAAGATTATTACTCAGTTGCAATGGGTAAGTCATGCTTCTGAGTTAAAAAGTAAAGAAAGGATTTACTATACTGGATTCAGTAAGTGGTCATGATCACCAGGAAGAAAATGGGCTGCACTATACAATGGAGGTAAGTAAGAGTATGTCTGGCAAATAGGAGGTCCCTTTGAGTGTCTCTTAATAATACTACCATACCTGTTGATTAGCGACAATAGAAAACTACCACCCAACTAAGGCAACATTGCTAATAACACAGATTATTAAGGAATAAATGTTTGAGTTACCCCACTCAATGAAGCAACATGATTTTCTGATGTTATTTCTCAGGACAAATTGAATATATAGAACAGGTAGTGAAAAAGGTTATAAATACCAGCTATGGCATTTGATCAGTTGCAGAATAAAAGACTGAAAGTTATGATCACTTCCTTCTTATTTTGTTATAAATGTATTTGTATATATATTGTGGTTGTTAGGTATAATTTCCTTATTATTTTGTTATGAATACATATATATACATACATATTATGGTTAGTAGATGCCATCAAGCCCATTTTGACCCAAAGTGACCCTATGTATACAGGATGAAACATCATTTGGTTGTATGAAATCCTTATAATACTAGGTAAGTGTGAGATCATTGTTGTAGAAGTATCAATACTTCTCATTGAAAGTCTTCCTCTTTTATGTTGATTCACTTCTTTACCATATATGATGATATCCTTCTCCAGGCACTTACCTCTCCTGATAATACGTCCAAAATAATGAGTCTAAATCTTGCTATCCTTGCTTTTAAGGGGCATAGTGGCTGTACTTTTTCAAGACAGATATGTTCATTCCTTAGGCAGTTCATAGTGTATTCAATATTCTTCACCAACATCATTATTCAAATCAAAGTTTCAAACTGGTATGAACCAGTTCAATCTTGGCCCATGAAGTGAAATCATAACAGATGTGATTTTTTAAAATTTGAGTGAACTGCAATGATAACCAGAAAGGAAAAATTACAGGTCAAAGCTTTGAAATTAGAAACTTGGAAGAGACATGGTAAATCTTTTCAAGAGCCTGTTGTTGGAGATTACTGTCAGGCTATAGAGAGGTGTTGTTTTTGTTAGGTACCCTCCAATCATCTCCTAATCATAGCAACCCTATGAACAACAGAACGAAGCACTGTCCTCTCCTGCACCATCCTCATAATCCTTGTCATGCTTGAGACCATCGTTGTAGCCTCCATATCAATCCCCTTTTTCAATGACACTCTGCTTCACCAAGCATGATACCCTTACCCAGGAAATGATCCCTTCTGACATGACCGAAGTAGGTGAAATGAAGTCTGGCCATTCTCACTTCCAAGGAGTGTTCCAGGTGCACTTCTTTCACCTGGTAGATCATGGTATTTTCAATATTCTTTGCCAACACCAGTTAAAATGCATGAAGTCTTCTTTGATCTTCCTTATTCATTGGCCAGCCTTCACATCATATGAGGTGATTAAAAAACCATGGCTTGAGTTAGGCGCACCATAGTCTTCAAACAGACATCTTTGCTTTTTAACACTTTAAAGATATTTTCCAGCCGATTTGCCTAGTGCAATATATGCCTGATTTCTTAACTGCTGCTTCCATGCATGTTGACTGTGAATCCAAGCAAAATTAAATCCCTGAAAACTTCAAACTTTTCTCCATTTATCATGGTGCAACATATTGGTCCATTTGTGAAGATTTTTGTTTTCTTTATGTTGAGGTGTAATCCATATTGCAGACTGTAGTCTTTAACCTTTATCAGTAAATGCTTCAAGTCATCTTTACTTTCAGCAAACAAGGTTGTATCATCTGCATATCACAGGTTGTTGATGAGTCTTCCTCCAATCTTGATACATATTTCCTTTTCACATCATTCCAGCTTCTCAGATTATTTGCTTAACATAAAGATTGAATAATACAGTGAATGGATATTGACACATACCCTTTCTGATTTTAAGCCATGCATTATCTCCTTTTTCCTGTCCAAACAACATCTTCTTGGGCTATGTACAGGTTCTTCATGAGCATAATGAAGTATTCTGGAATTCCCATACTTTGGAATGTTTCCATAATTATTTATTATACACACAGTCAAATGTTTTTGCATAGTGAATAAACCACAAGTAAATATCTTTCTGATAGTCTGTACTTTAACCAAGATACATCTGATATCAGGAATTATATTCCACATTAAATGTCCTTTTCTGAATCCACCTTGAATTTCTGGAAGTTGCCTGCCAATATATTAGTGCAACCATTTTTTAATTACTTTCAGCAATATTTTACTTGCATGTGGTATTAATGATATTGTTCAATAATATCCACATTCTGTTGGATCACCTTTCTTTGGAATATGGATCTTTTCCAGTCAGTTGCCAGGTAGCTATCATCCAAATTTCTTGGAATAAGCAAGTAAGCACATCCATTGCTGCATCCATTTGTTGAAACATCTCGATGAAAATTCCATCAATTCCTGTAGCTTTGTTTTTTTCTTTTTACTGATTTCTTCAGTGTAGCTTGGAATTATTCCTTGAAAAACATTGGTTTTTGATCTTATGCTACCTCCTAAAATCAATTCTTTTTTGTCCAGTGACTTTGTGTATCCCTTCTATCTTCTTTTGATGTTTCCTGCATCATTCAATATTTTTCCTATAGAATCCTTCAATATTGAAACCTGAGACTTGATTTTTTCCTTCAGTTCTTTTGACTTGAAAGATGCTGAGCGTATTCTTCCCTTTTGGTTTTCTAACCCCAGGTCTTTGCACATTTCATTGCTATACTTTGTTTTCTGGAGCTGCACTTTGAAATCTTCTGTTCAGCCCTTTTATTTAATCATTTCTTCCATTTGCTTTATCTATTCTTCAATCAAGAGCAAGTTTAAGAGTCTTCCCTGACTTCCAGTTTAGTCCTTTCCTCTTTTCTTCCTTTCCCGTCGTTTAAATGACCATATCGTTTCTTTATATTTGATATTCTTGATGTCATCCCACAACTTGTCTGGTCTTTGATCATTGTTGATCAATGCATCAAATATAGTCATCAGGTAGTCTCTACACTCTGGTGGCATATGATCAAAATTGTAATTTGGCTCTCATGGACTTGTTTTAGTTTTCTTCAGCTTCATCTTGAACTTGCATGTGAGCAATTGATGATCTGTTCCACAGTCAGCTCCTGGACTTCTTTTGACTAATGATATTGAGCTCTTCCATGACCTCTTTCCACAGATACAGTCAGTCTGATTCCTGTGTATTCCATCTGTAAAGTTCTACCTGTACAGCTGCCTTTTAAGTTGTTGATAAAAGATATTTACTATGAATATATCATTGGTCTTGCCAAATTCTGCCATGTGATCTGTGGTATCATTTCTATCAACAAGATAGATACCGATGATTCTCCTAGGTTTTCAACTTTCTAATTCCAATCAACTGTAGTAATCAATACATCTTGATTGTCAGTTTCAAACTACAGAAGTTGGTAAAAATCTTCAATTTCTTCATCTTTGTCTTTAGCGTTTGGTGTATATGTTTAAATAATACTAGTATTAAGCGGTTTTCCTTGTAGGAGGTTGCTATTATCCTATCACTAATGGTGTTGTACTTCAGGATACATCTTGAAACATTCTTTGTGATGATGAATGTGACACTATTCTTCATTTTATCATTCCTGGCATCGTAGACCATATGATTGTCTGATTCAAAATGGCTGATATCAGTCTATTTCAGCCCACAAATGCCTAGGATATCAATCTTTATGTGTTACATTTCATTTTTGACAACTTCTAATTTTCCTAGATTTGTACTTTGTACATTCCATGTACCAATTATTAATGAATGTTTACATCTCTTTCTCTTTTGAGTTGTTCTCTATCAACAAATGAAGGTCCTGAAAGCTTTACTCCATCTACATCAGTAAGATTGGCTCTATTTTGAAGTGACAGCTCTTCCTCAGCCATATTTTTAGTGCTTTCCAACATGAGAGGTTCATATTTTGACACTGCATCAGATAATGTTTTAAGGCTATTCATAAAGTTCTCCAGTAATATACCAGGCAGTGTTTCACTGTCATTCTTAAGGATTTCAGTGGACAATTTTTTTCAGAAGTGAATGGCCCTATTTTTCTTCCCAGTCTGACTTGATCAGGAAGCTCCACTGAAACCTGTCCGCCATGGTTGACACTGCTGGTATTTGAATACTGGTGGCATAGCTTCCACAACATAGCACTACATGCAAGCCACCACTGTGCTAAAAACTGGCAGATAAGTGGTGGACTCTAGGGAGTAATACACATTGAAATGGCATGGTTGGCTGCCATCTTTGAGTTGGACACAGCTGTTTCCTGCTCTGCAATCAAGAGAATTGTTTGCTGTGCAATACACATACAGTCCTTGTTTTCTAACAGGTGATTGAGTTTCTAGCAGGGCATAAACCCATAATTTTTCTCATTCTGGTTATTGTTCTAGTTCATTCAGATTTTACAAATTCAGGTCCATTACAGTTTTGCTTAATTGGCCATGATTGTAACAGGAAGGACGAGTTTAAAGCCCTGAGTCAAGTGTCAATTCTTCTTTGGTCTTCCTTTTTCACTGTCCAACTTTCACATACATATGAGACAATTGACAATATTATGATTTGGGTCATGAGCACGTTAGTCTTCAAAATGACCTCTTTTCCCTTAAGCACTTTAAAAGTGTATTTTGCAGCAGATTTGCCCAGTGCAATGCGTCGTTTGATTTCTTGACTGCTCATTCCATAGACTTTGGTTGTGGATCCAAGTAAAATGAAATCCTTGAGAGCTTCAATCTTTTCTCTGTTTATAAATGATGTTTCTTACTGCTCCAATTGTGAGGATTTTTGTTTTTTTATGTTGAGGTATAATTCATACCAAAGGCTATTGCCTTTGATTTTTATCAGTAAGTGCTTCTAGTCTTCCTTACTTTCAGCAAGTAAGGTTATGCCATCTGCATATTGCAGGTTGCTCATGAGTATTCCTCCAATTCTGATGCTGTGTGGTTTTCATATAGTCCAACTTCTTGGATAATATGTTTATCATACAGATTCAATAACTTTGGTGAAAGGAAAGAACCCTGGTACACATCACTTTTGATTTTAAATCACACAGTTTTCCCTTGTTCTGTTAAAATGACTGCCTTTTGTCTATTTATAGGTTCTTCATGAGCAAAATTAAATGTTTGGAATTCCTATTCTTCACAACATTATCCATAATTTAATTTTTATTTATTTTTTTATCATCCACAGAGTCAAATGCCTTTGCATAGTAAATAAAATACACGCGAACATCTTTCATATCCTCTGCTTTTAGCGAAGCTCCATGTGACATTAGTAATTATATCCCTTGTTCCAGGTCCTGTTCTGAATCTAGCTTGAATTTCTGGAGTTTTCTGATGGTATACACCTGCAGTCATTTTTATATTCAGCAAAATTTTACATTAGGTAATTTTGTGTGTGTGTGTGTGTGTGTGTGTGTGTGTGTTTCCTTTCTTACATCATAGAAGAAGATATATTTATAATTGGTAACTATATCATAATATTTAATTTTCAGGTATCAAGAAGAAGAACAAAAATTATGCAAGGACTTAGAATTTCCCCCCCAAAGGAAGGGTTAATTAACATGTTTTTGACTGTTTATAGAAGAGTTGTATCATGTTAGGTAGAAATGTGACTTCATGATCTAACTTATTTGAAGATTTAAATATGGTGTAAGGAGATGTGTATTGGTGCCACATAGCAAGGGCTAGATAGTTATGTTCAGTTTTATGTGTTTACTTGACTGTGTACTTTTTTAGATGTGATTAAAGTCCATAATCCAAAACCAAACTTAACTTACTGCTGTTGAGTTGATTTCAACTCACAGTCACCCTATCAGATAGAGTAGAATGGCCCATAGGATTTCAAAAGCTGTCATCTTTATGGAAGCAAACTTCCGCACCTTTCTCCCACAGAGCAGCTGGGGAGTTTAAACTGCCAATCTTTGGTTAGAAGCCCATGCTTAACCATTGTCCCACTAGGGCTTCTAAATCCATAATTTGTTGACTTTAATAAAAGAAGAGTATGATAGATAAATCAGCTTGTGATTCAATCAGATAAAAATCCTTAACACCGAAGTATTCCTAAAGAAAAAGAAGAAGAGAAGAAAAAAAAAAAAAAAGAATTACCTGTGGATTTTAGCTTCAGCTCATGCTCAACAGTCCCAGCCAATCCTTCCTGATTGCTTGATCTACAGATTTTGGGCTTGCCTAGACAACTCACACAATTGTATATGCCAATTCCTTTCAATACATTTATTGAGCCTCTTAGCTTTATTTTTCTATTTCTCTGGCTGAACCCTGACTGATGCAAAGAGTATATGTATAATTTCATTTATGTAATGAACAAAAATAAGCAACAACAATATATGTTGTTAGCAATTAGTACAGTGGTATATTATCTACCCTGGGATGTAGTTAAAGGAAAAGGAAAAATGGGACCTCTAAGGGTGTGATCCATGCTCTGTTGTTTGATCTAGATGTTGGTTAACTGATGCCCCCTTTGTAAAAGGTCAATTAACTCTTTTTAATGCATTTTATTGAAATATAATTTATGTACAGTGAAATACACAAGACTAAAGTGACATGGATCAATGCTTTTTTTTGTTGTTGTTGTTGCAGTGTTCCTTCCCCTCCCCTCCCACCCCTGGCAAGCAACAAAGAAAGTTTCCTTCCATATATAAACCTTTCCTTGACCCTCCACAA
>NW_006922201.1:1166946-1167956 GCF_000298275.1 Orycteropus afer afer
TGCATGTATCTGTTACTATCCTGGTTCTCACCTTTCTAGGATACATACCTAGTAATGAGATTGCTGGGTCAAATGGAATCTCCAATTCCAACTTTCTAAGGAATCGCCATATTGCTTTCCACAGTAGTTTTGTCACTTCACAGTCACACAAGCAGTGTATGAGAGTCTCAATCTCTAAACATTCCCACCAGCATTTGTTATTTTCTGTCTCATTGAACCTTGCCATCAGTGCTGAGGTGAGACTGTATATCTCATTGTTGTTTTGATTTGCATCTCTCTGATGGCCAATGATTGTGAGTATCTTTTCATGTATTAGCTGACCACCTGAATGTTCTCCTTGGTGAAGTGTCTATTCATGTCTTCTGCCCATTTTTTTCAATTGGATTGTTAATTCCTTTGCTGTTGAGGCATTGGAATTTTCCATCAATCTTAGAGATAAGTCCCTTGCCAGATATGTAATTATCAGCAAATACGAATTTGTTGCTGTCATTTTTGTCATGTTTTTTTCTCATTGTGTATATTTGTTCCATATAATTTTCTATGCTGAGCTCATTTTGTTTATGAATCATGTTATCAATTCCTTCATAGCTATTGTTTTGGTATTTGCTGACTATTTATGCTGGTCCTCTTTTTTATTTTGATGTGAAGGTTTATCATTTTTCTTTGAGGTTACCCTGTTATTTATAGTATTCTTCCCAAGTGTAGAACAGTCTGCTCTGTCATGTAGTTGTCTTGACCTCCATACCATCTAGAAGTTCTGTAATGACACAGAATTTTTTCCCTCTATTTGGTTTGTAGTTGTCCTCATTTTGTCAGTTGGTATCTCTGGTTCCCTGTTTACAATCTTGTATAGGCTTATTTACTTTGGATAATTCCATAGCTCGTTTGGTTTCTGGGTTATATCATCATACGTGTTAATGGTCAGTTGTTTTGGCTGTTGTTGGTTCTCTGTCCAAAGAGTTCTCTTTAGCATCTCTTGTCATGTTTGTCTGGTTTTAACAAATTTCCTT
>NW_006922201.1:1191919-1197908 GCF_000298275.1 Orycteropus afer afer
TTTTTTTTTTTTTTTGATACTTAATGTATTGCTCAATATTTTGCCCATAGAATGCTTCAATATTGAAAATCCATAAGACAGAAATAAAATAGGCTATAGTACAGGACTGGAATTTATTCCCTAGTATTTACATCTGATGATTAAGTAGAAAAAAAATGGAAATTCTGGGAACACAGAAAGAGAAACAAAAAGATTGTTCCCACTATTCAGCTGGAATGATAGATGTAGGATAATGTTGAATGATGAAACTTCTGTTACTATCCAGAAACTTGAACCCCAGAAGACATGAAATAGAAAAACACCAGCTGTGGGTGAAAGACATTATGATGTATTGAATTCCTGGGTTTCTATTCATTTGGATCTTTATTTCATTGAAAGGAAATTATAATCACAAAACATTTTGTAGAACTTACTCTCAAAAGAGACCAGCAGCGACTCTAGCTTTTTTTTTTTTTTTTTTGACATTTCATAATACATGAAATAGCAAACTGTAACAGAAATAGCTATAGTAATAGCAATAGAAATGATAGTCTTTCTGCAATCGAAGCAGAAAATGTAAGTAAAACTTGAACATTGATAAATTGAGCCAGGGAAATTGAGAATTCTTTTCAATGATGATATTATTCCTCAGGAAGTAATCAGAACAAAATGCACCAACATGGGTTCACAACATGGATAAGGCTGATTAGAAGAAAATATAAAAAAGAAAAGTAAAATAAATCTGAATTAACACTCTGGCCAAAACCTAAAAACACACATTTCATCAAACACAGCTCATGAACATTTAACATGATAAGTACATCAAAATTATACATTATAAAATTGTAAGTTTTTTTTTAATGATACTCATTTCTCCTTATCTGTCTCCTTTTCCTTGAGAACATAAGGTTTCTAGATTAATGGTTTATGTTCTATAATTCCATATCTTTCACCATTGTCATGCAATGAGTGCAAATTCCTATTGAAAATATTCTAAGGGTATTTTCTGTCTTCCCCTTTGATTTCATTAGGTATTTTTTTTACTCGTGAAAATTCTTATTATTTTCTTTTAAAAATTAGAAGTAATGAATTCTAATAGAGCTATGCATATGACAGATACCCTAAAAATTCACATATACAACACATATATAAATAATGTGTGTGTGTGTGTATATATATATATATATATATACATATATAAAATCTTATGTACTTTTTCCAACATTTTTCATTTTTTCCTACATTCATCACATGGAAACAGTATATCTTGTCCAATTGATGTATATATAGCTCACTATCTTTAAAACCTGCACAATATATTTTAAATGCATGACAGTTTGTCCTGCAATTCTGATACAGAAAATTATGTTAAGTCTTCCTATTGGATATGATCTTATTGCATGCCCTATATAAGATTTCATGCTTTTTTCTCACATAAATCCTGTTCTTTTTGATACTTGTTTTATATTTTTGTCACTTTTCATTCTGATAAAGGTTTATACAGAAAAATAGACTATGGAGTGGAACTACTCCATAGGATTTTCATAATCAAAAAATATTAAATAATTGTAATGATAAAGAGTGTCCTCTCTTGATCCTGAAATTTAACATAATGTCTTTAAGACTTCTGATATTAAGATGATATTTGTGAAGGGGATTTTACTAAATATTTAGCCATATTTTTATAAATTACACTAAAACTATTTTATTTAAATTTAATTTTAAGTAAAGTGATGGAAATGTATAAACAATATCAAATTGTATAGAAAAAGACTATACATAAAATCCATATTAATTTAATAAGAGATGAATTATATCAGGTGATTTTTTTAATCAATTAGTATAAAAGTAAATACTTTATCCCCTTTGTGTTGTTGCAGTGTATAATTATATTATTTGATGTTGAACTATCTTCTATTCCTGAAATAAATGCTATTTTTATAGGGTATTTCAGAAGCAATTTAGCAAGGATGACATGTATATATCTACCATGAAATTTTAAGTTATAAAGTAATAGGCAGAATGGTACTTAAATATTGTCACAACAAAATATTGTTAATATATATGGTGGATTGTCCATTAAAAAAATCTTATATATTTGCTTATGGGATATTATTAGGTGTCTAGATGCTTTAATTCCACCGCTCATCTGTCAGTTTGTCTACTATGGTGGCTTGGGCATTGCTGTGAGTCTGGAGGCTATGTCATGGCTATTTCAAATACCTACAGGGTCACCCACGGTGAACAGCTTTCATCAGCACTTCCAGTCTAAGGCAATCTTGGAAGAAGGAAGATGCCATCCACTTCTCAAAGAATTGGCCAGTGAAAATCTTATTAAAAGCAGTGGAACACTCTCTGATATTTTCTGGCCCAGGACTAGGCAGTTGTGCATTCTGTTGCGCATAGGGCCATTATGAGTCTGAGCTGACTCGACAGCGGCACCTAACAACAACAACAGATATTGTAATTAGGCAAATACCTATCATTTTACATTTGGTTTTCTATTCATAATTAAAACAGATCTAAATAGCTATTCATCCTTTATAGGTTTGCTGTCATTACTAATGTGTTAATATACACAAAACAATTAGCCCAATCCTTGGGCATAATGTTTATTATAAAATATTGGTATATTTTTTTTCTCCATCAATGTTCAGCATTTCTGGTGGTATTCAGGCAAAACTGGAAGTTTAGTTTTTCCCAAGTGAGTAAGAGTAAAGAAAGGATGAAAATTCTGAGAATATTTGCAGATGAGTGATTGTAGTTTCATTTGTGGAATCTAAGTTCTTTCAAATTATTAAAAATACATCTAGTAATTGAATTTTCTTCTCTGCTGTAAGCTAAAAGATAGTGGCATACATCCATAAGCTAGAGAGAATAAAAGACTGCAACATACATTATGAAAACCAAATAAGAAAACTAGAATAGAAATCATAGGAAAATTTTGAAATCAATAAAGAGAACAACAGCAAAAAAAATCAAAGTTCACTAAGCAAGTAATGATGAAAAACAGAAAACAGGAAAGAATAAAAAAGAAGGGTTACAATAAAGCACTTTTATTTATAGTATCTCATTTATGAATACACCAAATATTCATTTAAAAGACAATTATTGCATTGAGTTAGAAATTAAACTCAGCTATAAATTTTTATTGAAAACAAAATAAAACACTAAGAGGGTATTTGTATATTCTTTAAGAATTCCCAGGTATATAGTAGAGCTGATAAGGGATAAGGTTATAGTCACTTCTTGGCCACAGCCAGCTACCCAGAGGGAGTGAGTAGCTGGACCTGTGGGCTTGAGACTATAGTCACAGGGAACATCAAACTCAATTGGCTTAAAATGCTATACACAAACATTGTTCCACATCCTGCTTTGGTGAACAGTAACTGGGATCTTAAAAGCTTGCAAACAGACATCTAGATGCAACAATAGGTTTTTCCCTGTTCAAAACAAAGAAACTGAAGATTCATGGAAATATTTAGTCCAAGTGACTGGTATACCATGCAATCCTCAGCCTATATGACTATGAGACCAGAACTAGATTGTGCCCAGCTACCACTGTCAACCACTCAGAGGGGGATCTATGTAGGAGATCCTGGATAGAGTGGGAGAATAATGTGGATCAAAACTCAAAATAATGAAAAGAAAAAAAAAAAAAAACAGGGACCAGGTTTGCTGGTCTGATAGAGCCTGATGAAACCACTGAGACTATGGCCCTTAGTTTGCCCTTCAGGGCTGAAATTGAACCCACTCTTGTGGCTTCCAGCCAAATAAAAGATAAGCATATGAGCTGAATATTTACATTAGGTAGATTCACTCTTTGGAGAGATCAATCATGGGAGAATAGAAGGTCTGTGTATGCACAGGGAGATAGCTCAGGGGGCAGGAATTCATGGGAGGGAAGGATAAGGTGAAGATGTAACTATGGGGAGAAAATGGGAGGGGAGCTGTTGCATTGTAGTAAATTGTAGCAATGTTATGAGACAAAGTGTATGTGAGGTGCTGTATGGAAAGTGAGTTTGCTTTGTAAACTTTCACCCAAATTACAATAAAAATTAAAAACAAACAAACAAACCACTAAAAGAGGTGAAAGGAAAATAATGAATAGAGATTGTAAAAATTAGGAAAAAACTGAATGATAATATTAATAGTAGAAAAACAAAGTGAAATTTAAGGTCACAAGCATTAAAAGGAAGAGTAACACCCAGTAAGACATTATGTAATCATAAAAGGTATAATTTAGGATGACAACAAAAAAGCCATAAAACTTTATTTATTTATTTTTTTAAATACAGAACAGCAATAGCAGTAACACATAAAAATAAATTATTCCCAAAAATACAGGGAGGACCTAACAAAAATATAATTATAGATCATGATATTTAAAATACCACTTTAATAACTTGACAGAGCTTGTTAATAAAGAAGTGAAGAGAGTAAACGTATTAATAATAAAATCAACCTCAGTCCTTTAGAACCCATTTCTTCCTAGAATACCAAATGCTGCTTTTTCCTAGTGGTGTTATAACCTATTCCCTTATGATTTTCATACTGCTCTGTTCTTTTCTTTAATTCCACCATGATGAAATACTAAGATGTTAATTCCCTACCACACAATTCTCTATTGACCACCTACTCACTCCCTTATATGCCTGGGGAAGAAGAGCTTATAATGCGTTTAATTTTTGAGTCACCCAAACCACTGCCCAGTACAAAACTTTGAGGTTTGCTGATAAAGCTTAATGTTTTTTAGGTCCAAAATACATTTGGATTTTTTAATAATAGGTCCCATTTATTAATTTTTATCAGTATGTATTGAATACTTTCTTTTTTATTCCCCTCAACTAAGTAATATTGACTTATTCAATGATCATGTAATTGAGGCACTTCCTTCCTTTGAATTTTGTCTTTACATTTGTTGTCTGATATTCTCTCTGACTCTGAATCTCATGCAAATATTATGTGTTTGTTGTTTGTTTATTTCTCTCCTAGCAGGATAGTTATTTGGCTGGAAAAACATATTATATTCTTATTCTCACAAACATAGGGGGTTTATGCCACTCTTTTAAATTGCATTACAGATAAAACTTCCATTTTTAGACTTACTTGTAGTGGTTTAAAATAATTAATCATATTTTTTCTTTTTTATTTCTGGATGCTTATACAATCTACCCCTGCTCATTATATGACAGCAGTTTCACCAGATCATATCAAGGAATTCAGTACTTTTTTTTTTTTTTTTTTCATTTATCCTGTTTGAGGCACAAAGGTGAAGTTTCAAATGTTCATAGTTAGACAAGTATTCCTGAATAATTTAAATTTTAAGGAAGTAAAAAAAAATATATTATATGAAAGGGATTTCCATATGGAAGCATGAGGAACTCCAAGGATCCATTCTCTAAATACTCTAGTGAAAATCATTAAGCACATACACACAAACTAACAACTGACACACACACTCACATGCATTTAAAATCTCTTGAGATGATTTTAAAAAATCAAGTGAAGAAACATTTATTCAAGAAAATCTCCTAGATTTTAGTAAGTGATTCCTCAGTCTGTGATGTTCGAACTAAGACCCACTCCATCCCTCCACTCTCCCAAATCAAAAGACTCCAATAAGAGGACTGTGTTTCTGAGATGAGTATAATGACAGCTTTTCTGCTTCTGACTCAAGCTACTTGTTACTAAACATACATTTTAATTTAGTATGCAGCAAAGGGGGGAATCTGTGCTTCAATCTAAGTTCCACTCATATGTAGGAGGTTCTATACTGGGTTCTGAGAATGTCAGAGACAAAATTGCCCTTTGTCCAGCACATAAGACTGTGATTCTTTACCAGAAGAGGGAAGAAAACTTGAGGCTACTTCCACTTGCCTTAGCAAGCACTCACATACTAAAATAAATGTATGTTAGATAGATAGAGATAAATATTGATTTGGGTGAAGAGAAGGGCAATGTACCAAATGTGAGTGACCAATATGGCAGCATTGAGGATGAGAAAGAC
>NW_006922201.1:1198187-1206923 GCF_000298275.1 Orycteropus afer afer
CCTAATAAAAATAAATAAATAAATAAATAAATAAAAATAAATAAATGTATGAATCAGAGATAAGTGCACAATTGGCTTCATCTTGCGCTCCAGAGAAGTGGCTCAGAAATTCTGTGTGGTGGGTGGGTGTGGGTAAAACAAGAAAGCCTGGAAAAGAGACAGTAGAGAGAAGCCCTCTTGGTGCTAGAACAAATATCAAACAAACACTGGCTTCAGATATTACTTCCTTCAAGAAGTCCAAATTTGGTTGAATTGGTCTTTAGAAAAATTTAGTTCCCAGGGCATTACTGACCATAATATAGCAAACAATAATTAATGAAACTTAGCAAAAGGGTTTTCTCAGGTAAAGAGGCAATCAAAGAGAACCCTAATAAAACCACTGTCTTAGGCTGAATTCTCTAGGGAAGAAACACAATTGAAGCTTATATAGAAATTTATCTCAAGGAAATGAGATAAATAGTTGTAGAGGCTGGCAAGTCTCACATGGCTATAGGGATGGGAAGTCTCAAGTCCAAGGGTCAGACTTCTGGATTCTCCTGATCCATGGAGCTGCAAAGGTTGGCAAACTCAAGATCAACAGGACAGACAGCAGGCTGTTGGCTCATAGGCTGTGGAGACTTGCTAATATCAAGATTGGTATATATCAGGCTGCTGGCTCAAGTTCAAAGAAATGGAAGCCAAGAGAGAATGATGCACATGCAGGATACAAAGAAAAACAGAGAACATTTCCAGAATGCCCATATATATTGAGTGTAGGCCATACCCTTGAGGAAAATTCCTTTGAACTTGATTGGCTGTTTATAGTGGAACTCATCATGGAGATGATTTCATTATATCAGATCTCCTCATAGAAGATGACTACATTAAAACTACAAAACCACTGAGAATCAGGATCCAGGCAACTTAATCCATAATGTTATCTATTAGAATCCAACCTCAACTGGGCACCTGTATGTATCTCCTTAAACCATAAATAATCTAAACAAAAGAATTATAAAGTCATACTTATGCTTAACATGTATATAACCAAAAAATGCATTTTTTGTTGTTGTGATGTGTCATCAAGTTGTTTCCCATTCATAGCGACCCTGTGTACAACAGAATAAAACACTGCCAGGTCCTGTGCCAGCCTCATGATTAACCTTGTTTATATTTTACAAATGAGAAAAACAATAACATATGATGCACACATTGAAGGAAGAAGTATTCATAACAATTACTTTTCTTTTTTTCAGCTGGTCATGTGATTGTAGGTGGAAGTTTGAACTATCTTATTCCGATTCTTTATTGTCTTTGTCCTCAGCAAGGACCTTACTTGGTCATGGATTTTTTCCTGGTGAGGTGACCAGAACCTTCATTCTTGCAAGGTCCAGTCATATTGAAATTGTGTTGCTATAGTTTTCTATTGACTTTAATCACAGGATATGATTGTACTTAAGAGACATCCTAAGGAAACTCTTGTATTTCAAACATACTTTTCTTTACCTTCATTATGTAATATCAATCTGATTTCCCTTAGTAATTTGATTATGACAGCTGATACTTTTTGCTTATTAATTCAGAGGAACAAAGAACCCAAAATGGCCAGATGGCATTCTTAACTTCCATTTTATTAAAATCAATATTATTTCTTCAGATGAGAGTATTCCTCCTTTTGGAACTAACACCTACAGACCATCAGAGTACAGCACTGTAGGGACAGGAAGCAAACATTTTTCAAGTGGGTCACCAGGGGTAATACTGAGTGGTGCCACTCCCATTTCTACTCCATGGTAGAAATGGACTCATGGACTTGATGGACTCATAAATCCTGGCTATCAGGGAAAGAGTACCATATTTTGGTTACTGGTTTAGAGAGTATACAGCCTCTTGGAGAACATTGTCCCAATCTTGTAAGGTATTGTCATCTAGCTGGTGTTGTAATTGTGTCTTAGAAGACATTATATTATCCTATCAAGCCAGGAGCTTCAGGATGATTGAGAACATGATAATACCAGTGAATTCCATGAACAGAGCCCATTGTCGCACTTCATTTGCTGTAAACAGAGTCTCTTGATCAGAAGTGATGATTTTTAACAACAACAACAACATGATGGTGGATAAGGCATTCTGTAATTCCATGGATGATAGTTTTGGCAGAAGCATTGTATGAAGTGGAGGTAATCCATATCCAGAGTAAGAGTCTATGCTAGTAAGAACAAAATGCATCCCTTTCCATGATGGAAGTGGTCCAAAAAAAAAAAAAAAATCAACTTCCCACTAGTTGCTAGCTGATCACCTGAGGAATGGTTCCATCCTGGGGGATGCATATTGTTCTCTTTTGCTTATAGATTTGGCACTCAGCAGTGCCTGTAGCCAAGTCAGCCTTGATGAGAGGAAGTACATGCTGTTGAACCCTTACATTACCTCCATCACTATTACCATGCCCACTTTGTTTATAAGCCCATTAGGCAATGACAAGAGTGGCTTCCAAAAGATAATAACTGATTTCCACACAATGTGTCATCGCATCCACTGATTGTTAAAATATTCTCTGCTGAGGTTACCCTTTGGTGACCATTCACATGAGATACAAATATCTTCACTTCTTTGGCCCATTCAGAAGTCTATCCACATACCTCTTTCTGATATCTTTTTTGTCACCAATTTTCCATCATATTCTTTACAAGTCCAGGATCATACAGCAAAACAATTAGACACAGCCCATGAATAAGTATATAGTCATATATCTGGCCATTTCTCCTTCCAAGCATAGTGAAAAACACAACAAGGTGCTATCTATCAATATCTATCAATTGGGAGGAATTCTCTTCAATACTTTCTTTCACAGAGGTCCCAGAAAGGGGTTGCAATGCCACTGCTGCCCACTTTTAAGTGGTGCCTGCATATTGTGCAGAACTATCTGTAAACCAGTAATGAGTTTAGTCTTCCTTGGTCAACTGATCATAAGAAACTTCCCCTGAGGCCACAAGTGCAGAGTGGGAGAAAGAAGGTAATGTAAGGGGAAGAGAGTTTATGGGCATTTGAACCAGTTACTCATGTAATTTGCTTGTGCCTTCAGGTCCTACTCAAGCCAATCTTGTATATAACACTTCTATTTAATGTCAGAGTGCAGTTGTGCATATCCAAATTTAAAACTCTGTGGTCAGACAGCACTAAGACATAATGGGCACCTCAGGCTGCATCATGACTTGGTGGCTCATAGTTAGATGTTCAACCTCTATTAAGATCTAGTAATAAGCCAAAAGCTGTTTCTTTTTTTTCAAAATAAGAGGAGTTATCTGCAGAGCATATTAGGGTTTTGCTTCAAAATTCTAAAAGTGTGCACTGTGATTCATCAATAGGAGCCTGCCAAAATTTTCAAACAGCATCTCTATTTGCCATTGACACTTCACACATGGTTGGATCATCAGGATCATATGTGCAAAGTGAGAGAGCAGCTTGTATGGAAGACCGAACCTTTTGAAGGCCCTGCTCTCATTCTGAGTCCCGCTCAAAATAGCAACTTTTTAAACAACCAGATAAATAGGCTAGAGTAACACAACCAAATGAGGGATATGTTATTTCCAAAAGCCAAAGAGATCAACTAAGTGCTGTGCTTCCTTTTTAATTGTAAAGGTACCAGAATTAACTTATTCTTAAATTTAGAGGGAATATCTTGACATACCCTACACCACTGGATGCCTAGAAATTTCACTGAGGTAGAAGGCAATTGAATATTTGTCAGATTAATTTCTCACATCTAGTGCTCGAATGTATTACCAATAAGTCTAGAGTCATTGACATTTCTTCCTTACTAGGTCAAATCAGCATAAAGTCATCAATGTAATGGATCTATATAACATCTTGTGGAAGGAAATCACTGTCCAAATCCCTGCTGAGTAAATTATGACATAAAGTTGGAATTGATATAATTTTGAGGTAGGACAGTGTGAGTGCTTTGCTGGTCTTTCCACCAGAAGACAAACTGCTTTTGGTGATCCTTTGAAGCTAGAATTGAGAAAAAGACATCAGCCAGATCAATAGCTGCATACCAGGTATCAGGAGAATTATTCTTCTTCTGAAGCAATGAAACCACATCTACAATTGCATTCACCAGCCGGTTAAATTTATGGTTATCCTCTGTCATTGTCCAAGATCCATCCATTTTTTGTACAAATAAAATATGCAAGTTAAGTGAAGATGTAGTGGGAATCACCACCCCTGCATCATTCAAGATCTTGGTGATGTTAATCTCGACAATCTTTCCAGGAATGTGATGTCACTTTTGTTTGACTATTTCCTAAGTAGGGTAGTTCTAATTGCTTCCACTTAGATTTTCCTGCCATAATAGCCTTTATTCCACATATCAGGGATCCAATGTGGGGATTCTGCCAGTTGCTGAGTATATCAACTTCAATTATACATTCCAGAACTGAGGAAGTCACTACAGAATGTGTTCTGAGACATGCTGGAATAACTTTGAGATGAACTTTAACTCAGGTTTCATTTATAATATGATCTCCAAATGTCCCAATTCTGACTGCCATGCACAGTGACATTTTGGGTCTTCTGGAATTAGGGTCAACTCAGAGCCATTGCCTAGTAACCCCTGGAAAAAATTTTATTATTTCCATTTTCTCAATGAAAAGTCCCTCTTAAAATGTCCTTTGGGGAAGACTGAGAAAAAGATTTACAATACATATTTTCAGTTGTATATTGGGATTCTCCCTCAAGCATACCTGGTCTTCCCTTCATTTAAAGTATTGTGAGTCTGTAAACTGGCTCACATCTCAGAATTAACTGAGAGGCTGTGACTCTCTATTCTGGTGATTCAAATTAGACTTCCCTTCATGGACCTAAAATTCTTCTGCTTGTACATATCAAGTAAAAACTTAGTAAATTTCCCATTCATTTCATTCTTACTGACACCATGCCTAAGTAGTCAACTCCACAAATTCATATGAGTTGGACTAGACAGATTACTGCTTTAACTCTACTGTCCAATATGATAACTACACCCACATCCTCAATAGGCATTTCCAGACATTTTCTCCAGGTTTCTTTTTGTACATACTAGAAAAAATCAATCATTTCTTTGGGAGTGTAGCATATATATATATATATATATATATATATATATATATATCACATTTTTGGGCTCTCTGACATTTCAATTGTGTTAAACTAACCACTGCTTCTCAGTTCCTTTGTTATAATACGGAGTCTTGCATGTTGCTTTGAAGCTGGGGCTATGCCACCAGTATTTCAAATACCAGCAGGATCATCCATGGTGGACAGGTTTTCAGATGAAGACAAACTGGAAGAAGGACAGGACTATCCACTTCTAAAAGAATTGGCCACTGAAGACCTTATGAATCAAAGTGAAACGCAGTCTGATATATTACTGGAAAATTTTGTGAAGAGCTGTGAAACATTGTCTGATAGAGTGCTAGAAGATGAGACCCTCAGGTCAGAAGGCACTCAACATAGGACTGAAGAAGAGTTGCCTCCTAAAAGTAGAGTTGACCTTAATGATGTAGATGAAGTAAAGCCTTTGGGACCTTTATTTGATGGTAGGACATGACCAAAAATGGGGGAAAAAATAACCAGCTACAGACTTCCATTAATAATTGGAATGTGGAATGTATGAAATATGAATATAGGAAAATTGGAGGTAGTCAAAAATGAAATGGAATGCATAAAGATAGATTTTTCAGGCATTAGTGAGGTAAAATGGAGTGGTATCAGCCATTTTGAATCAGACAATTATATGGTCTACTAAGCTTGAAATAACAAATTGAAGAGGAATGGTGTCACATTCATTGTCAGAAAGAACATTTCAAGATCTACCATGAAGTACATGCTGTCAGTGTTAGGATAATACACATATACTTACAAGGAAGACCAGTTAATACAACTATTATTCAAATGTACAAACAAACCACTAAAGCCAAAAAATAAAGAAATAGAAATTTTTTACCAACTTCTGCAGTCTGAAATTGATGAATCATGCAATCAAGAAGTATTTATTTTTGCTGGTGATTGGAATGCAAAAGTTAGAAACAATGAAGAAGCATTAGGAGCTGTAAAATATAGCCATGGTAATAAAAATGAAGCTAAAGATCACATGACAGAATTATGCAAGACCAGGGACTTATTCACTGCAAATGCTATTTTTGAATAATATAAATGGTGGCTATACACATGGACTTCACCAGATGGAATATATAGGAAACAGATTGACCACATCTATGGAAAGAAGTAATGGAGAAGCTCACTATCATCAGTCAAAACATGGCCAGGAGCTGACTGTGGAACAGACCATCAATTGCTCATATTCAAGTTCAAGGTGCCATAAGCTAGAGACCTATCCTTATATACACGAAGCAAGCCACATCCCAAAGATGGCTACTCAGCTGCTTGTGGTAGATCCCACCATGGAGTTGATTGCCAGTCTCATCATGGGGAATAACTACCACCAGCTGCCCAGCCACTCAACCAGGCCCAGCCAAGTTGACATACAAATTTAACTACCACAGAGGGTCAAAGAAAAAGGGAAAGACTTTCACTGAGAAGGATTAGGACAATTGCTGCAACAATTGGTTCAATGTAGCAAGGATTGTGAGGAAGGTGCAGGACAGGGCAGTGTGTCTTTCTATTATACATAGGGTCACTATGAATTGTAATTGACTTGAGAGCACCTAAAACTAATAGAGATCTAGAAGCAAAAATGGGAACATTCAGCAAAGTCTTATAAAGGATCTGCTTCAGGCAATTCCACAGAGAAGACCCCAGTCACCAATCCAGGTGATATCTCCAAGACTCCTCAGGCACAGTTGACTTATTTTCATCAGATGGGTGTAAGAAGGCTGGTTCTATTGGCAGGAGTCTTTGAACAGAATTTTGGGGCTTAACATCCCTAGCTTCCTGATTATCTGATTATATGTCCCTATTTTAAGTTTCAGGATTCCATTTCTTCCCTATCAATGCCATCATTTTAACTTCAGAAATCATTCAATGGTGGGAATTCAATTAATGCCCTATTTCAGCCACTCTTACTATAAGACTCTGGGTTTGTATTTCAGAGATATTAGCTCTGTTACTACCCAAAATAAGGTTTTACTTCAGAGAACAACTGTCAACTTTTAAGTCTTTAATTCAGTAGTTGAGCAGTGACTCTGAAGCCCTAATTTCATCTCTTTCTTTTACCACTTTGCCTAGAGTATGTAGGACCAAACAAACAGATTCCATATGCTTCTCATTCTGACAAAATTGCAGAAAAATATCAAACATGTGATCACTCATAGTTTGAATTCTCACCAACACTTGACCTATTGCTGATGATATTTTACATATTAATATTATCACTTTACACCATTGATTAGCAGCACCCTCTTTCCTAATGAAGTCGTAGTCATCAGTGACTTTAATACTAGTCGTACTTGAAAGTCACTTTAGAAAACTCATTCTTACAATTCTGTTCCTCTAGAAACACTCAGTACCAAATGTCTTAAGCTGGGTCCTCTAAAGAAGCAACACCAATAGAGCTTATATAAGCATATATACAGAGAGAGATTTACAACAAGAAAATGGCTCACACAGATGTAGAGGCTGACTAGTTCCAAGTCTGTGGGTCATACAACAGGTTGGAGGTTTCTCCTGAGTCATGAAGCTGCAAGGGATGATGAACCCAAGATTTTCAGGACAGATAGCAGGCTACTGGCTCACAGGCTTCAGAAGCTAACAAAACCCAAGAATGGCAGGCAATATGATAGGGTGCTGACTCAAGACTAAGAACTGGATGTCAGAAAAGGATAAGAAATAGGCAGGATCAAGATCAAGTAAAAAGAAGAAAGTTTTACCAAAAGTCTGTATCTATTGGATCCAAATTCCATTTCAACTGATTTGCTGTTCATTGCAGATCTCATCATTGATGTGGTTACATTATATCAGATCTCATTGTGGGGTACAACTGCATTATAACTGCCAAACTACTGAGAATCATGGCCCAGGCAAATTGACACACAACCTTAACCATCAAAACCATTGTCATCCTTAAATGATTGATGCAATACTAAAGGTGCTTCCTTGAAGAGCAACATCAGAAGTTTATCATTATACAAAAGAAATAGTTTCCATTAAAAAGCAATTCATTAGACCTATCTTCCAAGAAGCCTCTGAGAAGGTTTGAACCATCAACTTATTAGCTGGTAGTTGAGATAGTATACATAATATCTTGAGGAAGATCAATGAACTCTGAGTAGGATAAAAACAGTGAGAGCCACAAAAAGACAACATAATAAAAATGTTGAAAATCAGAGATAAAGAGAACAATCTTGAAAGAAGGAAGAAAAAAATACATCATTTATAAAGAAACTCCAATAATATTAAAACTATCTTAACACAAACAATGGAAACAAGAAAGCAGTGGGTTAGCATATTCAAAGGGCTCAAAGGAAAAAAAAAAAACAGTAAACCAAGAAATGAAATAACACAATATCATAATGAAGTACACAATGGCAGAAATAAGTCCTCTAATAGCAATAATCACATTAAATGGTATTGTATTAAATTTACCAATTTAAATATAGATGGTGGAATAATCTATTAAAAATAAATAAATAAATAAAGGACCCAGCTATGGACTTCTAACAGAAGAGTTGCTTTAGACCCAAAGACACAAATAAGTTTAAGGTACTAGGAGAGAATAATAAATTTTATGCAAATAGTAACAAACATAAAGCTGGCAAAGCT
>NW_006922201.1:1207293-1208810 GCF_000298275.1 Orycteropus afer afer
CATCTGGAGTTCGTTTTTGTGTATGGTGTGAGGTACAGATCTTGTTTCATTTTTCTGCAAATGGATCTCCAGTTTTGCCAGCACCATTTATTAAACAAATATTCTCTTCCCCATTTAATGGATTTCAGACTTTTGTCAAAGATCAGCTGACTATAGGTCAATGGATCTATTTCTGGGTTCTCAATTCTATTCCATTGGTCTATGTATCTATATAGAAGTGATAAGTAGACAGCTCTACAATAATAGTTTGTGACTACAATGCTCTCTTTTCAATAATGAATACAACAATCAGACAGAATATCAAAAAATAAACAGAGGACTTAGGCTGCATAATAAACCAACTAGATCTAACACTCTATCCAACAACAGCAAAGTATAGAATATTTGCAAATGTTCATGGACTATTCTGCAAAATACACTATATGTTAAGATGTAAAACAATTCTTGATAAATCTCAAGAGATGGATATTGCAGAATACATCTTCTCTAACTTCAGTGGAATGAAGCCCAAATAGAGTAAAAGAAAGATAACTTGGAAATCAAACAACATGCTCTTAAAGAACCAAGAAGCACAAAATTAAATCACTAAAGAAACTTAAAAACTAGTTTTAGACAAATAATAATGAAAACACAATATATAATTGTGTTTAATCATAGTAAACAATCATGAAAAAAAGATTATAATGAAAACACAATCTGACATATTACTGAAAAACCAAAATTTTGGGACTCAGAAAATACAAAACTGAGGTAGAAATTTTAGTTGCATGTGACTATATGAAAAATAAAAGTATCATATCAACAACCTAACATTGCATATTAAGGAACTATGAAGAGAGATCTAAACCAAAACCCAGAAGAAGGAAGAATACAATAGAGATTATAGCAGAGATAAAAGAAATATAGAAAGAGAAAATAGAATAAAATCCACAAAAATAAAAGTTGTGCTTTTCAAAAAGAACAATAATGTGGACAAACATATGGATGACTGACTAGGAAATAAAGGGAGAATATGCAAATAGGAAAACTAGAAATTAAAATGTAGACATTACTAAAAAAATTAAAGATATTAAAAAGGATTGTGATAGAATAATATGACTTATTGAATACTAGAAAATTAGATAACTAGATAAAATGGGAGTGGCCTGAGGAGGGCTAGGAAGGAAGCCAGGCAGTGAAGCAGGTTTGGAGCAGCCTGAGGGGACCAGGAATTGAGTGGAGCAGTTTGGAACAGCTAAGAGTTTGGAACAGCCCCAGGGTTACAGGTGAGGAGGGACAATGCAGGGACACCCAGAATAGCAGGCCGGAAGAGCAGGAGAAAGGGGATAAAAGCCTTGAACCCGTACAGAAGAGCAGTCAGCCCCAGGGCTACAGGTGAGGAGAGACAACTCAGGGACACCTAGAGTAGCAGGCCAGAAGAGCAGGAGAAAGGGGATAAAACCAAGGAAGCCAAAGAGAAGAGCAATCAGCCAAAGGGATTAGGTGAGGAGGGGAAACTCAGGCCCGCCCAGTGTAGC
>NW_006922201.1:1211739-1215907 GCF_000298275.1 Orycteropus afer afer
CCAGACTTCGTCTCACCTCTTTTGGTCATGTTGTCAGAAGGGACCATTCCTTGGAGAAGGATGTCATGCTTGGTAGGGTGGAGGGTCCACGAAAGAGGGGGAGGTCTTCATCGAGATGGATTGATATGGTGACTGCGATGATGGGCTCGAGAATAGCAGGGATTGTGGGGCTGGTGCGGGATCGGGCAGTGTTTCGTTCTGCTGTGTATGGGGTCGCTATGAGTTGTAAATGACTCAACGGTACTTAACAACATCAACAACAACAACAAGAGAGACAAAATTATCTGTCAGTTTGTTGTACTATGGTGGTTGTTAATACAGATTCAGAAGAAGGACTAGACCATCCACTTCTCAAAGAATTGGCCGGTGAAAACCTTATGATAGTGAAACATTTTCTGATATATTACTGAAAAACCTTATGAATAAACCTGAAACCTTGTCTAATATAGTGTCAGAAGATGAGCACCTCAGGTTCAAAGGCACTCAAACATATGACTAGGGAAGAGCTGCCTTCTTACGGTAGAGCTGACCTTAATGATGTGGATAGAGTAAAGCTTTAGGAACCTCCATTTGTCAGCACGGCAGGACTTGAGATGAGCAAAAACATCCAGTAATAATCAGGACATGGAATGTACAAAGTATGAATCTAGGAAAATTAGAAGTTGTCAAAAATGAAATAGAATGCATACAGATGGATATCCTAGGCAATAGTGAGCTGAAATGGACTGGTTTGGGTCATTATGAATCAGAAAATCATATGATCTACTTTGTTGAGAATGACAAAGAGGAATGGCATGGCATTCATCATCACAAAGAATGTTTCAAGATCATTCCTGAAGTACAATGCTGTCAGTGATAAGTTAATATCCATACACCTACATGGAAGACCAGTTAATATGACTATCATTCAAATTTATGTACTAACCATCAAAACCAAAGAAGAGGAAATTGAAGATTTTTACCAACTTCTGCAGTCTGAATTGACCAAACATGCAATTAAGATATGTTAATTATTACTGGTGATTGGTATGCGAAAGTTGGAAACAAAGAAGACTTCCCAGTAGTTGGATAATATGGCCTTGGTGGTAGAAATGATGCTGGAGATTGTATGATAGAATTTTGCAAGACCAACAATATCATTGCAAATACCTGTTTGCAACTACGCAAATGGCAGATATACATGTGCATATCATCAGATGGAGTACACAGGAATCAGATTGATTACATCTGGGGCAAGAGGCAATGGAAAAGCTCAATATCTTCAGCCAAAATAAGGCCAGGAGCTGACTGTGGAACAGACCATCAACTGCTCATATGCAAGTTCAAGGTGAAGCTGAAAACAATTAAAAGAAGTCCACAAGAGCCAAAATACGGCCTTTTTTTTCATCCCTCCTGAATTTAAAACCTGTAAAAAAAAACCATTGCCATTGAGTCAGATCCGACTCATAGCAACCCCTTCTTGGGTTTCCAAGGCAGTATCACTAGGGAAGTAGATTGCCCAACCTTCCTTCTGAGGAGTGGCTGGTGGGTTCGAACCTCCAGGCTTCTGGTTAACAGTCAAATGTCTTAGGGACTATGCCACCAGAGCTCCCTGAATTTAGAGACCATTTAAAAAATAGATTTGACTCATTGAACAGCTATGACCAAAAACTAGATGAATTGTTGAATGATATCAAGAACATCATCCATGAAGAAAGCAAAAGGTCATTATAAACGCAGAACAGGAAGAAAAGCCAAAATGAATGTTGGAAGGGACTCTCAAACTTGCCATTTGGAGAGTAGCTAAAGCAAATGGAAAAAATGACAAGATGAAAGAGCTGAATAGAAGATTTCAAAGAGCAGCTTGAGAAAACTAAGTCAATTATTATAATGAAATGTGTGAAGATCTGGAGTTAGAATACCAAAAGGGAAGAACACACTTGGCATTTCTCAAACTAAAGAACTGAAGAAAAAAATTTAAGTGTCTAGTTGTAATATTGAAAAATTCAGTGGGCAATATATTGAATGGTGCAGGAAATATCAAAAGATGGAAGAAATACACAGTCACTAGTGAATACTAATTGGTAAGTATTCACCCATTTCAAGAGTTGACATATGATCAAGAACCAATGGTATTGAAGGAAGGAGTCAAAGCTACACTGATGGAATTTGCAAAAAACAAGGCTCCAGGAATTGATAGAAGACCCATTGAGATGTTTCAACAAACGGATCCTGTGCTGCAGGCACTCCTTTGGCTATGCCAAGAAATTTGGAAGATAGCTCCCTGGACAACTGACTGGAAGAGATTCATATTTGTACCCATTCCAAAGAAACATGATCCCACAGAATAGGGAAATTATCAAACAATGTCATTAATATTGCATGCAAGTAAAATCATACTGAAGATAATTCAAAAATGGTCGCAGCAGTATATTGAAAGAGAACTTCCAGAAGTGCAAGCTGGATTCAAAAGAGGATGTGGAATGAGGGATATCATTGCTGATGTCAGGTGGATCTTGGCTCAAAGCAAAGAATACCAGAAAGATGGTTACTTGTGTTTTATTGACTACACAAAGCATTCAATTTTGTGGATCATAACAAATTATGGATAACATTGAGAAGAATGGGAATTCCTGAGTACTTGATTGTATTCATGAGTAACGTGTACAAAGACCAGGAGGCTATTTTTTGAACAGAACAAGCAGATGCTACATGGTTTAAAGTCACGAAGAGAGTGTGTCAGGGTTGTATCTTTTCACCATACTTGTTCAGTCTGTATGCTGAACATATAATCCGAGAAGCTGGACTATATGAAGAAAAATGTGGCATCAGGATTGGAGGAAGACTCATTAATAACCTGAGATATGCAGACAACACAACTTTGCTTGCTGGAAGTGAGGATGACTTGAAACACTTCCTGATGAAGATTAAAGACTACAGTTTGCAGTATTTATTACATCTCAATATAAAGAAAACAAAAGTCCTCCCAACCAAACCAAAAAGCAGCATCACAATAAATGGAGAAAAGATTGAAGTTGCCAAAGACTTCATATTACTTGGTTCTACAATCAACTCCAATGAAAATAGCAGTCAAGGCTTCAGACAACGTACTGTATTGGACAAATCTGCTGCAAAAGACCTCCTTCAAGTGCTGAAGAGCAAAAATGTCTCCTTGAAGACTAATGTATGCCTAATCCAAGCCATTGTATTTTCAATTACCTTATATGCATGTGAGAGCTGGACAATGAAAAGGGAAGTCTGAAGAAGAATTGATGCTTTTGACTTCTTGTTGTTGTTGCTGTGTTCTGTCGAGTCAAACCCGACTCAAAGGGACCCCTCCTTGAATTTCCAAGATGGTGTCCTACAGAAGAAGATTGCCCAATCTTCCTTTTGAGGAGTGGCTGGTGGGTTTGAACTGCCAGACTTCTGGTTAGCAGTCAAGTGCCTTAAGCACTACACTACCAGAGTAATGTTGGCAAAATATACTGAAAGTACCATGGACTGCTAAAAGAACTGCTAAAGCTGTACTGAAAGAAGTGCTCCTTAGAAGCGAGAATGGCCAGAATTTGTCTCACTTGCTTTAGTCATGTTGTCATAAGGGATCATTTCCTGGAGTAGGATATCATGCTTGGTAAAGTGGAAGATCAACGAAAAAGGAGAAGGCCCTCAAGAAGGTGGATTGATACAGTGGCTACAGCCCTTCAACAGAGAAGGGCTCTGGGATAGCAAGGATTCTGAGGCTGGCACAGGACTGGGCAGAGTTTCCTTCTGTTGTATATAGGGTCACTATAAGTTAGAAAGGAGCTCTGGTAGCTTAGTGCCTAAGGCACTTGACTGCTAACCAGAAGGCTAGCGGTTCAAAACCACCAGCCACTCCTTGGAAGAAAGTTTGGGCAATCTACTTCCTTAATGATACCACCTTGGAAACCCCAGGAGGGGGTCACTATGAGTCAAGTCTGACTTGATGGCAAGTAACAGCAGCAGCAACAACATGAATTGGAAACGACTCAACAGCACAGTAAGAAGAACAAAAACAACAGATAAAATGGACAATTCCTAGAAACAATTATCTAAAGTGACTGATAAAAGAAATAGAATATCTCCAGAGATCTATAACAAGCAAATATATTTATTTATTTATTTTCTTCTTTTTTTAAAATTTTAGTTTTTATTTTAAGAGCTTGTTTTA
>NW_006922201.1:1216007-1227494 GCF_000298275.1 Orycteropus afer afer
TGGAAGAATACAAAAAAATTATTTACAATAGTTACTACTAGAATATGAGATGGAGCACAGAGAGGGAACTAGAGAAAATTTTAGTTTTTATTTTAAGAGCTTGTTTTACCTTCAATATCACATGTACATTTAGTTTCATTCCCCATTCGCCATGTCCAACCCTAACCCAGTCTACTCCCCTCCCTACCCTGCAACCTTCCCCCTGTGCCCCTCAGAATGCACTCCTGTTTGTTCTGCATTTCCTCAGTTTGAATGTTGGACCTCTGGTCATTGCTTTAAAAGATATATTACCATTGAGTATGCGGGTGTGACATCCTGGGTTGAGTGGTCTGTGTGTACATCCTGTTAACTATTGGGCTGAGAGCCCACTCCTGGGGGTGAGTTTCATTCCAGGTGCTGAATGTATTTCAGGGCCATAGTATTGGGAGTTTCACCAGTTTTCATCTGACCAATAATTCTGGTCATTATTGAGTTTTTGGATTTTGTTCCACATTTTCCCTCCCACTCTATCCAGGATCTCCAGATTTAATCCTTTCCTGAGTGTTTGGGATTGGTAGCTGGGCACCATCCAGTTCTTCTGGTCTCAGGCGCCATCATGCCCTAAAGCTGATTGCTTCTAAATGTCCCCCCCCTTTTTTTTGCATTCTTCTTCACTTCTGATACTAGGAAGTAAATAGAAATGAAATATCTCCAGAGATCTATAACAAGCAAAGATATTAATCAGTAATCACGCCCTTCTTAATAAAGAAACTATTACTTACTCTCTGCTGAGTTAAACCCAACATTTAAAGAATAATTAACACCAATCTTAACCAATTTCATCCAAACAACTGATGAGAGAAATTTTCCTAAATCATTCAAGAAGCCCAGTATTACTGTGATATCAGTGAGAAATAAAAGAATAACAAAAAATATAAATACAGATTTATATCCCTTACAAATATAGATGTGAAATATTCCATCAGAATATTTGTTAACTGAATTGTACAGAACATTAAAGGATTGTACACCAGGACAAGTTGGATTTATGAAAGTAATGAAATAACTGTTTATCAGAAGAAAATTTTAAAAATGTAATATATCACATCAATAGAACAAAGTATAAATAAATAAATATGATCATATCAATAGATGAAGAAAACGCATTTAACTATATTCAACACATTATTCTGATAAAACCCTCAATAAACCAGGAATAAAAGGAAACTTATTTAACACAGTAAAAGGAATTTACCAAAAATCCACAGCTGTCATCATATTACTGAAAGACTGAAAGCTTTAGCCATAAAATCATGCAGCAGACAAGGATGCCCATTTTTACAACTGTTAGTATACAAGAGATTATAAATCTGAGTTACAACAATTGTCAAAAATGGAAGGAAAAAAAAAAGTTTGACTTGAAAAGGAAGTAAAACCCTCTCAATTTTTAGAAAACATGACCCTATATAAAACATCCCAAAGAACCTCCCCCCGCCAAAAAAAAAAAAAAAAAAAAAAAACCACAGGAGCTAATGAACAAATTCAGAAAGTTTACAGGGTCCATGAGCAACTGGCAAACATCAGATGAGTTTCTATTCACTAGAAAGGAAAACTATATAGAGTAAGAAAACATTTTTCCTTTCAATAGCATCTGAAAGAATGGATTATTTAACAACATTTAAACAAAGAGTTGAGAGACTTATCCACTGAAAACTATAAAATATTGTAAAAAGTAATGAAGAGCTACATAATTGACAAAGCACCTTGTTTTCAGTAATGGAAGCACTTAATATTGTTCAGATTGCAATAGTTCTCATATTGATTTCCAGATCCAGTGAAATCATTTCCAAAATTCTAGCTTCCTTTTTACACAGAAGTAACCAAGTTGATCTTAACATTAATATTGAATAGCAAGAGATCCTGAATAGGCAAAAAAAAAAAAAAAAAAAAAGAGAGAGAGAGAAAGTCTTGAAAAAAGAAGAAAAGTGTATGGCTCATATTTTCCAGTTTCAATACTTACTACAAAGTTGCAGTTATCAAAATAATAAAGCACTGGCATAAAAATAGATATATAGACCAAAAAAATAAACTTGGGACAAAAGAAAATGAATGCATACCTCTACAACTTAGTTACTGTTAACAAAGATTCCAAGATTTTTAATTGGAAAAAAAAATCTCTTCAACTAACAGGGTTAGTATACATAAATACCCACAAGCAAAGCAATGAGTTGGACTTCTACCTCAATCCCTATATAAAAAATTCACTCAAAATGGATCAAGACCTAAGTGTAAAATTGAAAATGGTAACAATCTGAGAAAAATTATGTATATAGGGATAAACTTCATGACATCAAGTTGGAGATTAATTCTCAGATATGACATCAAGAAAGAGTAATAAAGGAAAAAATTAAATAAAATGGACTTCATAGAAATGAAAAAGATGTGTGCGATAAAGGGTGTTATCAGTACAGTGAAAACCAGCTTCCAGCATGGAAGAAAATATTTGCTAGTCATATATTTTAAAAAGGTGGCGTGATGAGAATATATAAAGAATTATTAAATACTAAAAAAAAAATAATAGACAAATAACAAAGTTAGAAAATGGACAAAGGGTGTGAATAAATATTTCTCCAATGAAGATATACAAAGTGCCACTCACATCATTAGTAATCCAAGAAATGGATATCAAATCCATGATAAGATATTATTTCATACCCACTAGGTATTTCTTAGTCAATTAGTGCTGCTGTAACAGAAATAAAATTGGTGACTTTAAGAAAAGAAATTTATTTTCTTACAGTTTAGGAAGTTAGAAATACAAATTTAGGGTACTGGTTTTATGGAAAATCTCTCTCTCTCTCTGTTGTGCCTAATTAGAGGAAGATCTTTATCTATTTCAGCTTCTCTAGCCCCTGAATTGCTCAATTACTTGGTGATCTTCATATGGCATCTATCCCCCCAAAAATTTATTGTCTGTGTCTATCTTGTTCCTCATGAATCAGAAGTGATTAGGTTTAAGACACACGCTACACTGATAAGACCTCATGAACATAAAAAAAAAAAAAAAAAAAATTCATTTTGGCAAATGGATTATATCCATAGGTATAGGGGTTATGATTCCAATACATATTTTGTAGGGACAAAATTCAGTCCATAATGGATGGCTTTAAAATAAAATAAGCTTGGACAATAATGTGAGGGAATGGAACACTTATGCATTGCTATTGCAGCTGCTATGGAAAATAATTTGGCACAAATGATCCAGCAATTCCATTCTTACATATGTACCAGAAAAATTGAGAACAGGTGTTCAAACATAATTCTATATATGAATGTCCAGAGCAACATTTCTTATGATAGCTAAAAGCATGTAAACAAAGTAAATGCCTACTAAAAAGATGCTGTTTATTCAAAAAATGGAATATTATTCAGCCATAAAAAGGAGTGAAATACTGACACATTATATTGATGAACCTTGAAAAAACTATGGTGAATGCAAGAAGGCAATCATAAAAGACCACATATTGTATTATTTCATTTATGTGATATGTCCAAAGAAGACAAATCCATAGAGAAAAAGCAGATTAGTGATTGCCATGCTGTGGGCTGTGGTGCAATGGAGAGTGGTTGTATAATTATGTGTTTCTTTTTGCTATTATGAGATTTGTACAGAATTAGATTGTGCTGATGGCTGTACAATATTTTGAATATTCTGAAAGTCACTGAATTTTACACTTAAAAACGGTTAAAGTGGTGAATTTTGTTATATTAATTTTACCTCAAACAAGATAATCTTATTTACTTATTTACACACATACACATATATGTACATACATGCATATACACATATAGATACATATGTGTGTATAAGAAAAAATTAACAGTTTTCCCTCAGTATACACAAGGATTGATTCCAGGACTCCCATGGATATGATAATCCATGGTTGCTCAAGTCTCTTATATAAAATAGCATAATATTTACATATAACCTACACATATTCTCAAGTATACATTAAATTATGCCTAGATTACTTATAATGCCTAATATAATGTGAATTCTATGTAAATAGGACTTTATGCTCCCTCTTAACCTTTGAGGGATTGCTTTTACCACTTAATTGCTTTTTATTATTTTCCAAATATTTTCAGTGATTGATTTAATCTGCATATGCTGAACTCATGGATACAGAGGGCTAACTGTATATGAAGTATTTTGCTCCAAGCAATAATTATATCAAATTAACATTCCTACTGAAAATAGATAGAAAACCTGATATGAAATAAATAAATAGTATAGCACTGTTTGAAGGCATTTTATAATATTTACTAGAGATGTGATTCAACTGCTGTTCATCACAGATATCATTACAAGAATACTATAGAATGATTATAAATTGGGCAAACAGTAGAACAAATAAAAGAATTCCCAAAGATATGCATACTTACACATATACATATATGGATAAATATAACTATTCACCTGATGACTCAGAATTGGAGCATATGAGAACTATTACAAATCAATGACAATGACAAACAATTCAATATAAAAATTACAAAAATCATAAGCAGGAATTTTATGAAAGACAATATTAAAACAGAAAATAAGCATATAAAAAGTAAACAACCCATTAATAATAAGAAATTAATACCACCTTGTAATAAGTGTGTGCATACCAGATTGGCAAAAACAAAGAATAATGATAACATCACTGAAATAAAAACCTACTGCCATGGAGTTGATTCCAACCCCATTGAGTTCCCAAGGCTGTAAATCTTTATGGAAGTCGATAGCTTCATCTTCATTCTGTGGACCAGCTGCTGAGTTTGAACCACTCACTTTCTGGTTAGCATCCCAATACCTTATCCACTATGCCACCAGAGCAACTTCTTATAACATTACATGCAGGAAAAAGTGTGCAGCACCTAGGAATCTCATATCTTGCAATTGTTGATGTAAGCTGGCATAGCTAATTCTAGTTATATATAGCATGTGTATTTAAAATGTAATAAATTACCCTAAAAAATAGTTAAAATATCCCTACTTTGAAATAATATTCTTAAGGCAGCAAAATGTTGAAAAAGAAAAAGGTTTGAGGGCAAAAAGAGAAAGTAGATGAAATAGATAAAATAAAATGTAAAAGAATCATACTATGAAAATAAATCAAGAGTCAAGAATGGAATCAAATGGAGATTTATTAAAAAAGAAGACTGCAAAAGAAAATTATGCAATGTGATAAAATATATAGGTAAAGAAACTCAGATTCCTAAATATTTAAGTATCACACAAAAAAAATAAATTCTCCAAGATCAACAGTAAGACAACTAACATAAGGAATTAATACTTAAGAACATAACAAAAATATGACAAAATAAATACCATGAACACTTAGATAACAAATAGCATAAATGACAAATTCTGAAATTAGGTCTTTTAAAGACTGAAAATATTAGACCTATTTCTAATAAAAGAAAGCAAGCTTAAATGAAGAAAAACAGATATGAATGAAAGTAAGAATGAATAACATAATGTAGCTATGTTGTTGTTGTTGTTGTTTGCCGTCGAGTCGGCCCCGACTCATAGCGACCCCTCCTTGGGTTTCCGAGGCAGTACCACTACGGAAGTAGGATTGCCCAACCTTCCTTCCAAGGAGTGGCTGGTGGGTTTGAACCGCCAGCCTTCTGGTGAGCAGTCAAGTGCCTTAGGCACTATGCTATTACATTTCAAAATCAAAAGAGATTTATGCAAATCAAGAAACTAATGCAATTAAAAAGCAATTTATTGTAGAATATCTAAGAAAACATAATTGACTCAAGCTGAATCAATTCCCAGAATAAAAATTAAATATATCATTAAATAGTTGAAAGCAACAACCAATACAACAATCACGAATCAGTCTTTAATGCCCCCATAATGATAATGAATGAGAGCCATTTTGTTTGAGATTTCCATAATGTTTTAGGCAATAGATTAAGATTATATTATTAAAAGTGCTCCAGCATAAAAGCAGTTAAAACAATGTTCACTGCATATTTGAATTCAGCATTTTTCTGGGTAGCAAAAATAGGAATATTTTTAAAAATTACAGGCTAAAGTCTGCATAAAATAATTGGGAATTAAATTAATGTCATGTAAAATTTAAATACATCAGGATCAATTAGTGTTTATTCTTAAAATCAAGAATGATCTAATTAGGAAATTCATTATCTACAAATTAGATTGAAATAAACTAAAAATAGGGTTGATCAAGTTCCACAGTGTTTCCTGGCAAAACAATAAAAACAGAACAGGATATTTCTCAAAAATAATGAAAAAAGAATTGAATCAGACCAAAATTAGTAGTCCTGCTTAAATGAAATATATAAGTGACAAAACTATTTGTATTAAGAATCAAGAACAAGATTTTTTATTATTTGACTTAAATCAGATATTCTATGTCTAGGAATTTATCTGGAAGTAATAATAGTAAGTGCACCAAAAATGTGTGTCCATAGGTATTCACTAATATCTAATAAATGTTCAGAGAAATTCAAGGGAAAACTTAACTGTTATAAATAGAAGATAGATTAAATAAATTCTCATACATGTAAGGTAACATTGTGAAGTATATTAAAATAATAACTTTTATTATGAAAATAATTTCAGAACATACTTCATGTGCACATAATATTAAAAATAAACTTTTGTAAAATAAAAAATATATTTATTTATAATTTATGCTTAGAAAAATATGCAAAGATATATATGTGTATATTGAAGATATAAAAATATAATAACAGTTATCTGGTTGAGTTATATATTCTCATCTTTATTGTCTTCACTATGCTATGTAAGGCCATAGATTACTCCTATTTTTTGAATGAGGTTCTTGTCATACAAATATGCAGGATAATATTCATAAATATTGAAGTTGAAAGCCTAAGCAGTTTCTTGCCTAGCTGGTGAAAAACATCTTTTATGGGTACTTTATCTCACATAATTATGATCAAGAACTGGGCAACATTTCGTTCTGTTATACATAAGGTATCAAATAGCTTGGAACTCAGACAATTAATTCTAAGTCTTCACCCCATGTTCTTTCCCTTACATGTGTAGATACATTTACATTGCAAGTCTCAAAGTGTGAGTACTGCCTGTGTGAGAATGATGTCAGCCTGGGATTGAAGAGAGCAAAGGACTAGGTCTGTGAAGTCGGGGCCTGTGGACTACTGTCTAGAAGAAGAAAATATCTCAAAAAATAAGAATAACATAAAATGAAATATCTTTGAGGACCTAGATGCTAATTTCACAACTGTCTTTATGGTTCACCATATACCTTAGAGAACTGTTGATGCTGACTAAATTGGGTTCCACAGTGAAGTATTATTAACGGATTCAGAGTAGTGGAAGCAGCATCACCAATTCTGTGATCAATATGGCATTAGAAGTTAGTGAAATAATACCATTGGGCCACTTTTCTGTGAGTGAGTATTAACATTCCCATAGTTATTAACTTTTCCGTAATACATGAGCATTACTTACAAGAGAATTTAACATTCATCAGTCAAAAACATTAATTACGATAATTTATTTCACAGATATAGGTTATAATGATGGTTGTATTTCTTTTTGGTAAATTGAAATAGAAATTAAAAAAAAAAAAACAGAATAAATATGTCAAATACTTTCACTCTTCACTTAGTGATCAATATGAAATTTAAACAAATCCATGGGAAACAATACAAATCCCAATGAGAGGCATTAATATAATTTTTTCCTTTGTCATTATTTTATTAACTTTTTTTTTGTGATTTGTGTCAAATTTTGAAAAGCACATCCATTTTATATTTAAGAGTTCATACACTTTTTGTGTGTGTGTGTGTGTGACAATGATTATATTTTACACAATGTAACAGTTTCTCCCACTTCCTGCTTGTGGTTGCCCTTTCCAGGTGTTATTCTTGCCTATGTATACCTGCCTCCCAACCTTTCGCCTTGTGCAAATGTGGCCTTCTAATCTCCCATGGTTGATTGTTATAAGGAGTGCATCTCCCTGGTATATTTGTTTGGCTGGTAGGTCTGTCTATTGTTTGGGTTAAAGTTAAGCCACAAGAGTGAGTTCCATTCCAAGCCTGAAGGGTGCCTTGGGGTCATAGACTTGGGGTTTCAACTGCTCCCCATCCAACCAGTTAACCTGGTCTTTTCTTTTTCTTAAATTTTGTTCCACATTTTTTCTCCTACTCTATCTAAGATCTCTAATTCTGTTTCCTTTCTGAGTGGTTGATATTGGTAGCTGGGCACCATTAAGTTCTTCTGTTGTCAAGGTCATATAGGCTGAAGCTCTCATTTCCATTAGGCCTATAGACCATTGTTTCCATGTGTCTTTGATTTTCTTCACTCTGCTCTGGATATAAAATAATATCATTGTTTTCTTATTATGAGAATGGAAAAAAAAATATATATGTGCCCTTTTCTTGACTTCATAATCTTTGTAAGAGTAATACTAACATTAAACTCTGATCACTGCAGTATAGATTTAGAGGGTGAGAATAATAATTTAAAAAAAAAATAATTTTTATAATTAATGATTTAATTTCCCAATTGAAGAAAGTTTTGCCAAATATAAAATTATTTATAAACTATCTAAAACTATAGTAAGATTTACTTTTGTTCAGATCACCCTTACATTGTTGTTGTTGTTGTTGTTTTTATATGCCATCGAGTCAGCCCAACTTATAGCGACCCCTCCTTGGGTTTCTGAGGCAGTATCACTAAGGAAGTAGATTGCCCAACCTTCCTTCCGAGAAGTGGCCAGTGGATTTGAACCACCAGCCTTCTGGTTAGCAGTCAAGTGCCTTAGAGCTCCTCCATACATTATTAGATGGATAAAATTTAATACTATTTCTTTTATTTACTTCCACCTAGGTAGCTGCCCACTGAACTCAATCAGGAAAATTAAAAAATAAAAAATGAAGTGAATTATATGAATCTGTTAGAATTAGTGTGAAAAGGAAACAGATATAGCTATTTTTTTTTCTATATTTTTATCTGCCAAGTTATTTTTTATCCTATCAGAAAAAAAAAAAATCATCTATGAATCTTAAGCAGCAAAAGAAATATAGTCATGATCATTTCCAAACCAACACCAAAATAAAGGTTTCAGACATAAAATTGGTGCTCCAAAATAACCGGTTTGCACAGGAAGGTAATTGAGTCTCTACTTTCAAAAATGACAGAATGTCTAGGGAGCTTGACATTCTGTAGCTGTTTTCTGGAGTTTAGAGTAATCAGTCCAAGTGCTGTCACTTGTCTCTCCTCCTATACTATAGTTGGGTCTCATTTTTTCCCTTTATATTTCCATCTGACTCAAGATTAAAAAGTAGCAGACCATGAAAGGGTACTACAGTGTTAAAGTTCATATTGTTATAATTTCTCTTTGCTTTGGGTTGTGAGTTTCCTTCCTTTTTTTTTTACTTTTTAAAAAAACTTTTGTATATGAAGTCTGAATCAGTTGTTGTTGCATAAAAACTAAACCACAGATATGAGGATCAAGAAAATTGTGATTTAGTGAAATAATAAAGCCTTGAACTTGGGGGACACTTATCCACACAACCTTTCTTGAGCACTAATCATCCCCATACTTCCTTCCCCCATCAGGCAGATCAGCTTTCCCTTTTTTCAGTGTAGAAATCTGACAGAAGCAAAATAAGATGCCAAAGTTGTCAAACTTATTAGAAGCCAAAGTGAAAACAGAACTAAGATTTCTCAGTAATAAATTATAGTTTTGTATTGATAAATGCCTGTCTGATTTTTATAGGTAGATGACCCTTTCTTTTAACAGATTTGTGCATGAGGGACAATTAAGTCAGAAAATTCATATAATAATAAGCCCTATGCTCTGGCAGAAATATGTAAAAGAAGACTCAAGCAATTTTTCCAGAGGTAAATATTCTCTGAATAAATTTATTTTTCTTTTTTTATGGATTGTAGAGTTGGGGGTGTGCTTAAGAACCCCCTTCCCATTAAATAATATTAACAATGTACTCTATCCTCCTGCTGAGAAAATAAATTCTGACATGATAGGATTGAATTTCAGAAATTAAGTTAGAAAATAAACCTATTAATTAGCACTGTTATTGGGACAAAACAACAGCAACAACAAAATTACAATAATTTTGGCTTCCTTCTTATGTCACATTTTGCTTCTCTACTCTCTTTATTTTCAATGTTCTCTAAATAATGACAACCAGAACTCACTTATTGTTGGACAAGTTAGGTTTATTTTTCATTGCAACAAGGGAGAACATATCATGGGGAACTGTTGAATGTTTCCATAAACAAGTGTTAAAAGAGACTCTATGATCTGAGTTTTGGTTGGATGACTTTGAGAGGAAGTCAAGGGGGCTTTCTCTGGACTGTGTGCTGTCAAAAAGTGGAAACAATTCTAAGACTGGGTTCCTTCATAAATATTTTCTAGAAGGAGAGATGATTAGAATGTGTGTAAAGTTGTGATTTGTAACTAAGTAGCTGGTTAGGAGAATATCTGATTATATTCATTATTTGGGCAATGTTTATGTTTTGCCTTTATACAGACATTTAACTGCTAACAAGAAGGCTGGTGGTTCAAATTCACCAGCCACTCCTTGGAAGGAAGATTGGGCAATCTACTTCCACAGAGACATTGCCTTGGAAGTCCAAGGAGGGGTCGCTGTGAGTCAGATCTGACTTCACAGCAGTGAGTTTGGTTATTATGAAATGGTTTTGTGTTGTCTTGATCCATCATGGTCATAGAGTACTCTTGTCTGATGTTGATGTGAAATTTTTTATGTCCAATAGAAGAACACTAAGGGCTCGTTATGAACGCCAAACATCAAAACGTAGCTAATACTACCAGACTACCTCCTGAATGTCAGGGAGTTCCTTTTTCTTTTTCACTTTATTAGTATTCAATCCCAGGCCAACCCCTCACATTTTATGGAGGAAAAAAAATCAAAGAAACTGGTTGCTGTCAAGTCAATTCTGACTCACAGTGATTCCATGGGTTACAGAGTAAAACTGAGCTCCTTTATTGGCTATAATCTTCATGGAAGCAGATCACCAGGGCTTTCTTCTGCGATCCTACTTAATGGATTTGAACAATCAGCCTTTCAGTTAGTAGCCAAAAGCAAATTGTTTGCACCACATAGGGAACTCTTCTTAATGATAGGGCATACTGAAAATTCAAGCAGGCAGTGAATAAGGAATAAGGGAAGGCAAAGAAAGGAAGTAGTTTAAATTACCCTCTGGTATAGCTAAAGGAAGACATCAAACTTCAAAATAGTGCAGCCAATATTATCAATATTAAGGGCTATGCAAATGTTGGGACAAAATGCTGTCAGTGGTCATGAACAATGTTAATTGTTCTTCAAGTAAATGAAAATAGGTAGACAGAAGATAGGTATATAGATGATAGATAGATAGAAAATAGATAGATAGATAGATAGATAGATAGATAGATAGATAGATAGATAGATAGATGATAGATAGAT